>NC_056729.1:685021646-685321646 GCF_019279795.1 Protopterus annectens | reverse complement strand
ATGCTAACTACTGACTTTCATGCTATCTTTGTCATGGAATAAATAGTATATTAAACAGTTAAACAGTAGATGTGGGGGGCACAATTCTATAATAAGGAATTTTGTGCAGAAGGAAGCAGCAATGTAAGGGATTGTAGACACATAAGTGGAGAACCAGTTACAGGATGACAGTAACAATGGGAATATGGGACTACACGGAGAACTGGCTGTACAATTTAGGACATTTTTTATGCTGCCTTGGAAGTGCAGAGGATAAAGTACTCCGCATGTAATTAATAGATATGCAATACCGGAGATGATAAAGATGTCCATCCCAAATTTAACAATTGTTCCAAAGCTCTGTTTAGTTAAGTAATTTGCCCAAGGTCAAACCATAGGGAAATGAAGGCAGATAGAATTAAACCCTTTACCATATGAAACAGCTCTTTAACAATTCAAAGCCTTAATTCTCTGTAAAAATGATCAGACTAAAATAAATCCAAGTGATTGCACTGGGTGTAGAACCCACAGCCTTTTCAGGGTACCACACCAAATGTTGAGTGTGCTGCCTGTCCACATACTGACTACTGACATACTTTCACACAGAAGACAGAGGAATGTGTGTCATTATATACCTGGTGACAGAAAGTGCTAATGGAGAATATGATTGTAGCAGGTCAGTCACTCTTCAAAGAGCTGAGATGGCTTCTAACATGCAACATGCAGGGTTATCTTGTTAAAGCTAGACTGAGGTTAAACACAATTGCTAGCACTCTCTTTATGTGTTCTGTGAACTTGCAGAAGGCAGATGACCACATGTGTGTGCAGGCACACACACACCCACATGCGCACACCCACACACACACACACACACACACACACACACACACACACACACACACACACACACACACACACACACACACACACACACACACACACACACTCTCTGAAATGTCTTGTGGCAAATGTTACAACAGTACAGGGAGCTAGAGTCCCTGTATTTAAGGACAGAGCTATACCCACATTCTTAGGCATAAGATGAATAATTGAATAAGGATTTGTTTTGTCTACTGTCCTGTTTATGATGTTCAGTAATGCAATATCAAGCTACAGCCAATGTCCAGAGAGCATCTTGTTTGGAGAGGTGAGGGCTGCATCTTTGATGTCTGCAGATAATGCTATCTTCGTACCTGAAGTGACTGTGAACACCACTGTGCAATGGGGAGCTTCACTGCTGACTGCTAATCAACTGGGGTGACAATCAGGACGCCAAAATCAGAGGTCATGGCTTTCTCTTGGAAAATAATAGATGCTGCTTGCAAATGACAGGAAAGTAGGTGCCACAGCTAGTGGACTTTGTGTCTGCTGATCTTTTTCATGAGTGAATTTAGTGGGGATTGGGAAACAGACCAACAGATGGGTTCAGCAGTGGCAGTTCCCCCAGGTTTTATACCAGACTGTGATAGTTAAGTGACACTTGAAGCATAGGATCAAGGTCTTTGTGTAACAGTCTATGTCCCAATCCTCAACAAGTTTAGGTAATGACTAGAAGGATGACATCATAGATAAAAACAGATGCCACTGCAGATAGAAGTCACCAAAATGATGTTCCATCACAATGTAGTCTGATTCTTTCTCCACAATGGAGTGAGGAGTTTAAGAATCTGAAATATTCTCTGAGTATTGCCAGAATTCCTCTGTTCCAAGAAAGGCCAACTGAAGTGGTCTGAGCATCTAGTGAGGATGAAACCCAGGGCACCTCCTACAGTAAGTATATCAGGTATGGCCAATTGGAAGGAGGATGCAAAGGCACACCCGGTATGTTCTGGTGGGTTGGAGGGATTATACCCTTCATTTTGCCTGAGAAGACATGGTGATCTCATAAGATGCAATAAAGACTTTTGCCAGGGTAGAGAAGTCTGAGATGCCATTCTTAACTCACTACCACCATATATACCTTACCAAGACAAGATGATAAGAAAATGCATGGAGGGATGCAAGGAAGGAAGGATGGATGGATGGATGGATGTATGGATGAATGGATGGATGGATGGATGGATGGATGGATGGTTATATAAGGTTTTAGTGTGTTCTGTTTTATTTATTTTATTTTCATTTCTACAACAGGGTAGAATATCAATCTAGATGACCAGTCTTCAGGTTTACCCTGGGGTGTACAAGAGCAAAGGACATTAACACAAAATGGTAATTACACATTTGATTTGAAGACAGAATTAATAATTAAAGAACTATTTCATGGTGGAAAAAACCTGACAGAGTCAATAAGATACAGTGGTGAGAAGAAGTTAATACCACTGCCATTACTGCTGTCTGAGTTCAGGGGTTAATACCATGTGACTACATTATTTATCTTGAGTTTTAGCTCTTTAAGACTAATATTTTCTGAAAGCACTTGTGCCATTCCATCTGTTCCAATGTATAAAGTGCAGCTATCCACTGGAAGCTAGATTATTCTTTACTGCTATTCTTTTTAAAATATACAGTAGTGGAATCTGGTCATTATATCTATTGTTTCTGTCTCTTTACCCAGATACTCTCTTACTGCTCTACTAACCTCACTCTTCCTCTCTTGTCTTTATTTTTTTCTTATTATTCTCAGATGGGTATAGTCAACACTTTAGAAAATGTTGTCTTTATTGTCATGTATTAGGTTTCTTAAATTAGATTTATATTGGCCAGTCAGATCTAAAGGTTAGCAAAATACACTTTCACAGAAAACTCACACATCTCAGTTTGTACATATTGACTCAGAAACTTAAAAAAAATGTCTACAATGCCTGCTTCCTCTTGTAGTTGGTAATGAGCTAATACAGCTGTTTATAGGGATGATTTTCATACAGAATTTTTATTTGGTATCTTTCTTTAAAAGCAGATTATTTGTACTTCTGTCAATGTATTGCTTCGTCTTTAGTTGTGTATTCAGAATAATTCTGAAGCTGGCATTCCATTTCTAAAAACAAACAAACAAAAATACATTTTTAGCTGAGATTTTATCCTTCTTTCCATCAGTTATTGTGAAAGTAAAAAAACAGCTATTTCCAAAAGTGTATTTCTGTAATCTCACAGTATAAGAAGAATATTCATCTGATTTAATATATAGGTTCATAGATTCATGGGGAAGGGCTAGGCTAGTTACCCTTGTGGGCTATTTTAAGACTAGCCAGTTTCCCTTTTTGTGCTCAAATTGACCTATCCCATGTGGTTAGAGATTGGCCTTTCCTATCCCATGGTTGATAATTATATATTATGGCTTATGAGTATAACTGGGATCATATCATAAATAATTTGAGGGGACCTATGTATGTGATAAATTGCAGCTATTAACTGGATGCAAGATCATTCTTTAATACTATACAGTACAAGACAGGAATCCAATCAATATATCTATTTTTCTGTACTGCCTCTCTCTCAGGGGCCAGTCCTGGGGTAAATGTTCTGTTTCTCATCCATAGTTCCACATTGTGCTTGAATATGGACAGGGATGAACTCTGTTTTAAGTGGAAGGGAGTCTGTTTCAGAGCAGTGGTATTCCCTGCAGGATATACCTGTCCCTCCAAACCATTCTGTTGATGTTGCAGACGAGGTTTATATCCCTAGATCAAGTATTTCTGATACCAACTGACTTGCTGCTGTGCAATAAATCCATCAGTATTCGGTCAGAGGTTGTCTTATAAACTAGACACAGGTCACTTTTTAGTAGTCTGTTGGATACCGAGTATAGTGACAGGGCTTTGAGTCAGTCCACCTAAGGCATGTTATTTAGGCCTTCAAGTTGTTGTATGTATTACAACAGGTACATGCCAAAGGAGGCATTATATTCAATTAATGGCCCAATGAGGCCTGAGTAAAGGAGAACAATGAATGGCCTAATGAGGCGCAAGTAATGGGGAACAATGGCATTCCTGTATCTAGACACAATCCCTATGTTTGTAACTTTGCAATATACAGGGATTTTCTTACAACAATGGACATGTTGGTCAACAGGTCACTGTATGCATAAGTTCCCAAATCCCGAACAACTAGATCAACTCTTAGGGGCATATTGTCAGTGTGTTAGCTCCCTAGTGTAGATAGCTTCTCAAGTTTCAGTCCATGATTTGGCACCACTTATTTATTTGGGACAAACCTTTTGCAGGATGACTAACTCATTTAGGGATTCATTGACCTCTACCTATTGAAATGTCAGCACTGTAAAATGCCGAGTTACGACAAGCTAAAAGAAAGGCTGAAAACACAGGAGAAGAGGGAATCTCAAAAATTGCTGTTCTCCTTTAAACTTCTTTTTGCAGGGGTCAAGACCCACTGCACCCCCACAATCATCCAAACTTATATGTACCAGTTTTGAGAATGCCACACCTCAGAGAAAAGGGATTATTCTGAGAAATGGCATCTTAGACTTAGTATATAGCTTTATAGATTCAAAGGTTTCCTCTAGGCTAACAACCACCAGGATCTTTACAAGCCTAGCAGTGAAACCCAACCCAGCTTTGTCCCTGAGTTCCTTGGACATGTATATGGTGGGGTATATTAGTAAAGCAGTAGCTAAGGGTTGCATGATTTGTATGTTTGTTGGGGATTAATTTGTTTACTGTTGACCTCTGTCCTTCAGAGGCATGAGGGTCAGATCAGGGGGGTGAATTTGCAATTTCCCCATACAATGGTCAAAGTTTCTTTTGAATAGGGTCAGGGATGAATTCTATATCACGAAGACGGGGAGCTTATTCCATAGCACAGGGATCCTTTATAACACTTATAGGTTCCTCCAGCAAGTTCTATTTATGTCATAGGCAAAGTTCAGATCCTTGAGTATAGTGTTTCTGTTGCTGTTTGTCTTGCGGATGTACAAGAGATTCATCGGAGATGGATCTTAGGATGCCTTATATGCTAGGCATAGATCACCCCTCAGTAACCTATAGGAGACTGGGTAGTGAGATAGGACCCAAAGGAGATCTGTGCAGGAGAGGGTAGTCATACCATGGATTCTTCTAGTGAGAAACTTTTGAGAGCATTCCAACTGTTGCAAGTGCCTGGTTAGGTACATGCCAAAGGGAGCATTGAACTTGATGAGGGGTCTTATAACAGCTGAGTAGAGTGGTACTATAACTTCCTTGACCCCAGATGTCATACCCTTGCGTATGAGTTGGGCAGCATAGCATGCTTTTTACTATCTTGGATACATGTTGGTGGAATGCTGTATTTCTGTCCACATAAGTCCCCAGATCACTAAGTATCAGGTCATCTCATAGGAGTGTTTTATCACTCAAGTAATTATCTTGGGTGGGTGATTTCCCAAAGGGCACTATAATGCATTTTTTTTGCATTGAGTTTAGTCTGTGGCTTTCATTTCAATCATTTGCTTGTGTTAGACCCTCTTATGGGATGTTAGTGTCTATGACAGCTCCCAATTTACAGTCATCTGTAAACTTGGTGAGCCAGGGGCCTTTGACATTAGCCTTGACTTCCAAGAAGTAGATGCCAAGGAGGAGCAGACCTGACATGGAGCCCTAAGGCTTTGCATTGGTGACCAGTCTCTTGGTGGCTGTATTCTCACCAGTCCTGACTTCTTGGTAAGTCCGTTCTTTCAACCACTCAGTTTCCACATTTTGGGATGTGCTAAAGTCCTTCCCAACATTTCAAATGATTACCTTCAATGACTGCTCCTAGCTTGCAGTCATCTGCAAACTTAGTCAGCCAGAGCTTTGGTATTGGCTTTTACTTCAGAAAAGTAGATGCCAAGTAGGAGAGGCCCTAGCACAAAACCCCAGGGAGTTCACTGGTGACTGTCATAACAAAACCCAGGGGAATCCACATGTGACTAGTCTCTTTATGGAGGTAACTTCCCCTTTTTTTATTTCCTGCATCCTGTCTGTGAGCCAGTTGGCACTCAAGCAGGTGACATATGGGGCTATTCACAATTTATTTAGCTTTTCTACTATGCTTGAGTATGGCATTATGACAAAAGCTTTGGCCAGATTGAGGTATGTATTGTGTACTGCTTTGTCATCATCCGTTACTTTGGTGTCCTTTTCAAAAAAAAAAATCCCCCAGGTTGAGTAAGCATGACCTCCCCTTGTTGAATCCAAACTGAGATGAGTCCAGTATTTGGATCTATGTCCTTACTAAACTTGTAAATCCACAGAAACTATAATCCACAGAAAGGTTGTCCAAACAAGCCAAGGTTTCCAAGCAAAGTAACGTAGTTTATTTGCAAAAGATAAAACACGTTTTCGCTTCTGTTACACAGAAGCTTCTTCAGCATACCAACAACCACAAGCTCACTTCTTTTAACCTGCTATCAGGCAGGTAATTAATTAAGGCATTAAAATTTAAAGACAAAGTGCATACTTATTCAGTGAGCGGAAAAAATAACAACAATATAAACAATATAAACATTGATCATAGCACTACAAGAAGCATTCATGAGTGCAGTAGTTGAACAAAAAAAAATTTTAAAAATCTTTCTTTTAAAATTTCTGTTAAGATAATTGTATTAAAAATAGACTCATTCCATATAATTACAATGAATGGTGGAAGAGTGAGGATATAAAAAATGTGTAAACAACACTGCTTGATATTTAACACTAACTAACCAGTCTGGACATATCAGACTAATAAATGATTCTAGTTTAAATATAATTAAAAGCTTCCAAAAACTACTTCCTAGTTCTTTTTCAAAACGATGCGTATGTTAGGCCTATATACAAATGTGTCATAATGAACCAACCATGGCGTAGTGACCATCAAGTGATATAAACACTAGTAGAAGATGGACTATGGTGGACGTATGTGTGTATAGAGGGATATAGAATAAATGGATATATAAAAAACAAGCGTTATGGTACTATGGGTACTGTTTATGAAAACCCCCTACCTTAAATAGCTCCTGTATTTTAAAATGCAGGCTATATTACAATTGTCATTTAGACCCGGATAAGAGAAGGCATCTTGTTGTAATTGCCACTCTAACTCACGGGTCTCTAATAGTAGTGACTGGGGCCCTCCCCTTTTATCACATAGTACCTGATCAATACCCATGAATTTGAAGCTGTGACCGCAGTTATCCAGTATGTGTTTTGATCTATGTCCTTACTGGTTAGTTACATGACAAGTCTTTCCATGACTTTGCATATGAGGCTGGTCAGTCTTATGGGTCTTTAATTGCCTGGGTCTGTGGAAGGTCCTCCTTTATGCAGGGGAATGACTGTAGCTGTTCTGCATTGGTGTGATGCAAAACCTGTATGGAGACTGAAATTGAGCAGTGTTGTTAGGGGTGCGGCTAAATTATGCTTCATGCTATTTAAGATGCATCCAGGAATATTTCAGGATCCATTGATGTAGTATTTTTAGTTTTTGATAGCAATTTAGGACTTGGTCTTGTTTGATAGCTTGAAGCAAGCCAGTTTCAGGTATATGTTGAGGAACAGATGGAGGGGGGAGAGAGGGGTAAAGTTAGAGCTAAATTTATCAGCCAGTGGGATCACTGTATCTTCAGCCTCAGCAGAGGTAACATTGTTCACAATCAGCTCAGCACATTGTTGTGCTTTTGAGTTTACAATCATAGCTAAAAATGCCTTGTGATTGTCTTGGATTGGGTAGTTATTTTAGCTTCAAACTTGGCTTTGGTGGATTTAATAAGCTCCTGAGTTGTTTGTTTATTTCAGTGACAAGGTGCTTTAATGTTTGGGAATTACTGTTCTTACTTTTGGGCAAAATTATTTTCCTTTTATTATAAAGTTTTTGATATTATGGTTCCACCATGTGGGTTTGATTTGGGGGTTACCCTACACTTGTCCCTATTGGGTACACCTGTATCTATGCAGCTGCTTATATGCTGGTATAGGGTGGTGGTGGTGTATGTTTCTATGTATTAAGTACAGTTAAGTGGGTTTGGTGGGGATATGAAACCAGCTAACGTATCACTTTGGAGTAAGTAGTTTATATTAAAAAAATTCTAAATGTAGCTTGGGTGGAAGGGATCTCTGGCTCCAATTTTATTTTGAAGGAAACTGCTTTATAGTCAGATCTACAAAGTGATGAAGATATGAAAGGGATTGTGAAAGATACTCCTATATTGGTAAGGAAAATATCAGTGATATTACTCCCCCTAGGGCACTTGTATTGACAATACCCAGAAATCTCCATACTTGTGCATTTGTGGTGGCGTAGGTTCTCCAGTCTATAGATGGATAATTTAGATCACATATGAAAATTGCAACGGGTTTAATACTGAGGGATTCTAGTTCCTGTAGATAAGCATTGTGGCTTTACAAACCTATAATGACTATACATACATCACATTTCCTCAGCATATTTTCACTGTTTGAGCCATGTGTTCCACCTACCCATTATACAGTCAATGTATTTGACTTGAAGTAATGTGCTGACACTAATAGGTCTTGTAAAAACAATTTGCTCCCACTGTCTTTAAATCACTTACTCAAGTATTCCATTTTTTTTCCCAAATTTTGATTTCAATACACATTAGCAGAGTAGATGCTGTAAGAGCTTTCACCTGTACAATTTCTGCTTACTTGGAGTAATAGTCTACACATAGCAGAAAGTGGAAGTTATTTTGCAGAAATATGTCAGCACCTACTTTTTGCTGAAGAAATGTCACACTTTCATAAGAGACCAGTTCCATTATCTTAACCTGGTTTGTATGTATGTTATATAACAAAGAATTTTGCACCATTTGCTCTGTCTATGTTGTTACAGAAGATCATTGCATAGTTTCTCTTTGCACCATAATATTTCTTGATGAGACTCATGAATTTTCAGGAACATTTGGTTTCCCAGTTGTGATTGAATAATGATATTTTTGTCTTTGAACAGTAAACCTTAAATGCATGACAGCTTTTTCTTTGGGGAAATAATATGGCTGAATTAATGGATGTTAATGATTTGCAGAATTTAGTCATACAGACATTATAGCTTCAGTTAACAGCTGCATTTCTGTATCTTCTCTAATAGCTGTCTTTAGTACTTGTATTTGCTAGAGTCACTGGTATATGTGTCACAATCAACCAAACTTCCAGATTTTCTTATGACAAATCTTCGTTTCATTCATATAGATAACGTAATGGTTAAGGCGCTTACCTTAGAAACACAAGGTTCAGGGTTTGATTCTGACATGGGGTAATTGACTAGGCTTAAAATGGTCAATAAGGGCAGTTAGCCTAGTACTAACCTATGAACACCAACAGTATTTTTTGGACTTCCTAGTTTGCATTTTATCTCCCCATTATAAAATGTTTTACAGACTCTTATGATCTGTCTCCATAGTAATATGCCTAAAAGACACTTAATCTTGTAATTTTTTTTAGATTGTATTGGATTTTCAATTTGTAAAACAATCACAACAGCATTTACACTCAGAGATTTGTGAACATAAATGAAAAAAATCAACTAAACCTCACACACAAAAGAAAAAAAAAAACAACTATTTACAGGAGTATCCATTAACCATCAAGTCATTCAAGTTATTGTATATTACATTAATTATAAAATACAGTTATTTTTGCTTGTCAAGCAGATCGTTAAGCTTTGTCCATGCATTGTAGCAAGAGATAACCCTGGTTGTTCTTGATTTAATTGTAACAATTTACAGGTGACAGACTTTAGTTGCAATATTTATAAATTATTTGAAGGAGGGTGTAGATTTGTTCTTCCAATTCTGAGTTATATCCTTTCTCACTATAGATAGTATAGGCCACAAAATGTGATATTTCATTTTTTAACACATATGGGAATAGGAGTGTTAAAAAGGATCAGTGATTTAGATAAAACAAGTTTATCTCCAAAACAAAGAGAGATTAATGTTATTCCAATAAGGTGTTAAGACAGTGCAGTCAAAAAATGTGTGTTGCCAATCTGCTTTAAATTCTTGTTAACATCTCCAACATACTTGTTTCTGCTTAAACTTTAATTCAATTGTATGTGGTGTGAAGAAAGATCTATGCAAAAATGTACAAGTAAAGAGAGTCTATCTAAGAGATAAAATATGTTTAGAAGATATTAGAATTACTTTTTTTATCTTCTTCACTCAGAGATCTATTACTAATTTGGGTAAAATAGTAGCAATAATTGTCACTGTAACTTTTTGTTTCTCTTCTCATTACTCTATATAATTTAGATAAGAGACCCTATCCCAATGTGTATTTTTTTGCTTTAAGAATATTAGATATTCAATTAATTTTGGGGTATGATCTCTTATCCTTTCTTTATCTAAATTATATTTGTTCTTAATATAATCAACAGAATATAGCTTTTCATCTTTCATTAATTGAAACCAATATAGCAGATTTTTCTCTTTTAATGTGATAATTTTTTCTAATTTTGAGGTGGAGATGTTATTTCAGGTATATGCCATAGGGAATATAAGGATGATCGATGTTTTATATCCCAGGTTTCTATATATACATTTTTTAAAAGTGTTTAATATAGTATAAATGAAATAGGAGTCACTTGTTTGGTGACTGTTTCCTGTAAAGTAACCATTTAATAACCAATATAGACTGTTACTTAGTAATGAGATAATTAGTAGAATATCTATTATGTTTAGAGCTTATAAAAAGTTTTCCTAAAAACACTTTCCACCTAGCTGTGTGTTATTAATACAAAGATATATTGTTTTTATAATTTATGCTAATGAATATAATACTATATCATTTAGCCCTATCCCTCCTGCTGCTGCAGTCTCTCATATGATGGTTTAAGGCAATTCTTAGTTTATTGGGATGCCAGAGAAATCTCAAAATGAATGTGTTAAATTCTTTAATACAACTTTTTGTGTGGGGTAATATTAGTGATTGTATAACATAAAAGATTTTTGATAAGGTAATCATTTTGATTAAAGATAACCTCTCTTCCATCATTAATAAAATTTATTCCATTTGTCTATTCGATTCTTTGTATTGTTTATACTGTTTTTAAAATTATAATTTATGATATCTTTAATGTTATCTGTTATAATTATTCCTAAATAATTCATTTTCCTCTCTTTGATAATAAATTTAATGAATTTATTTTTGATTCTATTCTTATTTATATGTATTAGTAGGATTTTTGTTTTGTCATTGTTAAATGTTAAACCAGATTTTCTTTGAAATGCATCAATTGCTAAGAAAACTGCAGCTAGAGAATTATCATTGTAATTTAATGTCAGTAGGATGTCAAGGGCAAACAGTTGAATTTTAGAGTTTAAATTCTCATGTCCGTTAATACCTTTATGTCTATACTTGATCTGAGATATTTAGCAAATGGTTTCATAATTAAGGTAAAAAGCAGAGGTGAAAGAGGACATACTTGTTTGGTCCCTTTTAAATTTTGTATAGAATCAGAATTAAAAGTACCTATTTTAACATATGCAAAATAATAATTATAAAGAAGATTAATAAGATGTGTGAAGTTACTTGAGAAATTATATTCTTCTAAAACAAGCAAGAGATATTTCCAGTTTACCGAGTCAAAAGTACTATTAATATCAAGACTCATTAATGTTAATCAAACACTATAGTTAAAATTTATTTTATAATCTAGGCATATCCAGTTTGTGTAACTCTCAAAGTTCTTAATACATAAGCAATAGGTCTGCCCTGTTGCAATAACATTGTTTATTGTCTCTTTGAACTGGACCCATTTGAAGCATTTTAAGTAAAGACCCACCAATCAGATATTTAGCTTTATTAAGTTTTAAACCTTGTAATTTTCTAGTATCCATGAGCTTAATCAGTCATGTGTCATATTATTGGATTGACAATTCTGTCCACAGCTCCTTCTGTGTCTTCAGTTGCATCTTTTAAAGCTCTTTGAATGATCTCTGAAGCCAAGGAAATGGCAAATTTTATTCTCCAAAATCTGACTCTACCTAGTGTTTGGTCAAAGGTAGATAGAGTGGGACCTGCTTCATTTAGCCTCATTTGTCAAAATTCCTGAGTAACATCCAGCACAGAAAAAAACAATTTGCAGTAGGCATAACAGCAATTACTAAGGTCTTAGATATACTAATTTTACCTAGACTCACACAATTACCATTCTGTTAAAAATCATATGCAAAGTGGCAAAATCAAAGAAGCCTCTCTCTTTTCAAAATGCATTTTCTCAGTAGTTGTCTTCCTTGGTTGAATTTCTTTCATTTATGCTTGCATTCTCACTTTTATTTTTAAGGAAAGCCACTTTCAAGAAATGCCTCCCATAGTCATAACTTGCTCCACCATCATTGATTACTATGCAGGAAGTTCTGCTACCTTGCTGATGTGCTAACATCACATCAGGGTAAGCACAGTCCATTACCTGGTCAGCAAGAGGGGGAAAGGTATACAGAGAAAGGATTTTCAGACTGGGGCAGCTTTACTTCTATTGTTCTGTCTAATTTTCAGTTTTAAGGTTAGTTATACATTGTTGGTTAATCCAGTCTTAAACCCCCATGCATTCTGAATTTATTTTATGTGAAAACAAATGTAATGGCTACTTCTGTTTCGATGTCATGCAAGCACATCATGTGCACCACTGTATAACTGTTAATTGTCTCCGAATTTGCCTAATGTAATTGAATCTTGTGTTCCATCTGATATTTGCAGAATATACCTGACTTTTCCCCATATTTTTACCCTATCCATCCCTCATAGTTAGATATTGGAGTTTTATAGTTAATAGTTCATTTTGCCAGGAAAATGCATGGTAAAGCAAAACCTGCTCCATTAAAAAATGGAAATGCTCCACTCAGCCATGTCCAGCATCAGCATTACATTTACTTATTTATAAAAAAAATAGAGGAAAGAGTCCCAGCCTACTAGTGCAGGAAGTGCAGGAAAGATTCAACTTTGCATCATCAAAGTAAGAAGAGTGATAATGCAAAAACAGGAAGTACTGCCCTCGTAAGTCTGTAGAAAGCTAAAGTTGGTGAGCAAGAAATAACAGTAAATGGAAACAACTAATATCCAGTAAATTGGATTTGCAGAATGGGAAGCCATCTTTTCATCCTAGCAGGAAAAAGAAATGTTTTTTTTTTCCAAAATCTCTTTATTTCAATTTTCTTTTTTTCCAAATAATAACAACAATACAATAACTCAAAAACACAAATAAACAATACAAATACATATCTAAAGAAAACAGACAACAATCTCATTTCGAGAAAATTATACATACACACACACACACACACACACATATATATATATATATATATATATATATATATATATATATATATATATATACAATATATACACTAGAAGTCACTACATTGTCAAGTAGAGTATGAGAATTCTTATGTTCATTTGGTCTCATAAGGGATAGTGGAATGGGGATAGTCTATTTAGAAAGTAAAGATAGAAATTCAACCATTTATTGTATAGTTAGGGAAAATATCTAGACACACATATACTAAGAGAAGGGGGAAGATGTAAGAAAACTGGTTATACTGTATTCATTTCTTATTAAAAGGTTAGCTTTTCATGTCAATTTGTGGGCGAATTTTATTTGTCAAGAATTATATCTAGTAAGTAACCTCGATATTTTTGGTAATAGCATTTGTTTTTTGTTTTTGAATAAACTAATTTGTGAGATGAGATATATTTGATAGCAAGATTGCTAAAATTTTCCCATGTAATTGGTGACATGACATTCCAATTCTTTGTACTAAAGAATTTAATAGGGGCACACATCATAATAAAGACATGTTTTAATATTTTTCGAAGTTGATTGATGTTAATGTGCAATATAGCTGTCTCCCATGTAAGGGTTGATTTTTCATATCTTATCTTCTCTAATCTTACTCTCAAGGAACACCATAAGTTGTGTATCTTAGTACAGTTCCACATGACATGCAAAATATCAGCTGTTTGATCTGGACAATGGGAACATATAGGCGAAAAGTTAGGATTGAATTTATTTAATTTAGATAAGGTATAATATAGATTGTTATTTACCATAATTTGTGTATATAACAGCTTCTTGAAAGGAATGAATTTGATTGTATTTTCAGTGGCTAGTTTCTTATTTTCTTCAGTCAGTGACTGATTTTTTGGTTGCCAATAGTTTGAAAATAATAAAGAATTCTGATGTTTTGCGCTCATTACAATTTTATAAGTCCTAGAAATTGTTTTCCCTTTAATTGCAAGATTTTCAAGTATTAATTTAACTAAATTCATGTTCTGTAAGTCAGTGTGTATTTGTGAGAATTTAGCATTTATAAGATAGTGAAGTTGGTTAAGGATAATACTATATTTCTTAGGAAGTTTGAGTTCAAATATCATTTGCCCCATGTTAGAGTCTTTCCATTGGTATATATTCCATATTGAGTAGTCTTTTATCAGGGGGTAGTTTGTTAGATTAACGGGTTTATTCTTTATTAGTAGATTAGGATTTAGGTGTAACGGTTGTATAAGGGCAAAAGCGTCAGCTAATTGCAATGATTTAAATAGTTTCTGTGTTGTAAGAATCATGTTTTTAATTAGTGGGTGTAGATTCTTCATGTATATGCTAGTCTGGTTTAAATTCAAGAATGGTAGAGATTTAATATTATAGCCAAGGGATTTCAACTGTTCATACCAGATTTTGGTCCACCAGGGTGTCCAATTATTTATATATGAGTCATAGTTTATTATTTGTATTAGTCTGTAGACAGTAATTATATTATAGTAAAGCTTAAAATCAGGCAACCCCAATCCCCCCTTATCTTTGGTGAGTACAAGTTTTTCATATTTAGTTCTGGTAGATTTGGGATACCATAAGAATTTTGGTATAGCTTTTTCCATGGCAAGGAAGAAGTTTTGGGGAATATTTGAAAAAGTAGCATTTAATTGAAAGAGTATTCTTAGTAGAAAATTCATCTTGACAACACTAGCTTTTGACAGTAGAGACATATTGATGTTCCTCCATCTATCAATATAGTTTTGAATACTAGTCCATGTACTTAGTAGGTTATTGTTTATAATATCTTTGAAGTCCGAAGTAAATAGTATTCCTAGATATTTTATCTGATAGTTTATTTTGATCTCACTCATGGGAAAGTACAATTCTTTATGACCTACAAGATTAAGGGGAAATATGTGTGACTTGTTAAAATTTAAGTTATAGTTTGAAACTACAGAGAACTCATCAATAGCTTTAAGTATTTTTTGGAGGTCAGTAGTGGGGAGTTGGAAGTATATATTTAAGTCATTGGCAAAGGCCGAGTATATAAGATTTATATTGTGGATTCTGGGAATATGATGAAAGTTTTTTTGTGAAATAAACAGAAGGAGGGGTTCTAGATAAAGATTAAATAGGTATGGTGAAAGAGGACATTCTTGTCTTGTACCATTGGATAAGAGTATAGGGTTAGTTATAAGTTTGTTTACCTGTACAGTGGTAGAAGCTTTCTGATACAGAACCTGGATCATTTTAATGAATTCTTGAGGAAAACCATATAAAGGCAGCATATTAAAGAGAAAGTGTAAGTTTACTCTAGCAAAAGCTTTGGTTGCATCTACTGTAAGGGCATATCTGGGGCATTTATCACTATTAAGTAGTCTTACAATGGTATCTAAGTGGAGGGTGTTGTCACTTGTTTGTCTGTTTGTCATAAAGCCCATGTGTTGTTGGGAAATGATAGAGGGGAGTATATTCTTGTCTATTTGCTATAACATGGGCTAATATCTTAAGATCAGTGTTTATGAGGGCTATTGGTCTATAATTTGCTGGATCTGTTGTTTCAGAATGCGGTTTAGGAATCAACACTGTCTTGGAGTTATTTAAGTATTTGTCTGTTATACCATATTGTATTATATAGTTGAAAACTTTTAGTAAAACTTTGGAGATAGGTTCCATGAACAACTTATAAAAATCAGATGTGTATCCATCAGGCCCAGGGGTTTACATAGTTTTAGTCTGTTTATTGCAGCTTTTATCTCTTTTAATTGTTACAGTGATTTTAAGAGTTTCCTTTGATATTCTGTAATTTGTAGAAAGTGTATATAATGTATAAAATCTGAATATTATGTATAAAATCCTCAAATCTGTCTATAGATGGTGATAAGGGTATATTGTATAATGTCTTATAAATATCTTCAAAAGCGTCCACTATATCTTCATATTTTATTTCTTTGATCCTAGGAGGTCCACTTTTTATGTTAATTAGTCTAGCTATGAATGTTGATGGTGTTTGAGCCCATTCTGAGTATTGATATATTGACCTTAATTCTAAGAAGGAAATATTTTCTAAATAGTGTTTGTGTAATTGTTTTTGCCAAGCAATTATTTTTTCCGCAAGTTCTTTAGAATATTTTTCCTGAAGTTCTAGTTCAGCAGTGTTTATTTGATACTCTAGTTCATTCTTAAGAGTATTATATTTTTTTGAAGCATGCAGATTTTTGAATAATAATACCCCTGATGATTGCCTTGGCAGCTGCCAAATGTATGTCATATGTAATTTGAGTGGATATAAAATCATTTTGGAGTTGGGCTAGGACATTCTGAATTTCTTGTGTTGTTTTTTGGTTTTGTATAATTTTAGGATTTAACGTCTAGGTATTGAGATAGGAAATATTTTGTTTATGGGCTTGAAAGTTTATTAAAAACTTATTTTGGAATGATCTGAAAGAGTTCTATGTGATACAGCATAATTTAATTTGTTAGAAAGAAAAGCAGGGGAAATTAGAAAAGCATCTATCCTGAACCAAGTTTTATGAGTGTCTGAAAAGAAAGTGAATCTTGATATTGTTTTATCATATTGAAATTTAACATAAGGGTCAACTAGTTCAAATGTATTTTGTAATTCTTCAAGTGCTGTAGTGGTAGATTGTGACTGTCTGTTTTTATTATGCAATCTATCCTTATCTAGATTTAGTAAAGCATTCCAGTCTTCACCTATAATAAACAGGTGATTTGGGTAGTTGGCTAATATATTAAAGATTTCATAAATGAAGAGCTGTTGATTTGAGCAGGGGCTCTATATATATATATATATATATATATATATATATATATATATATATATATATATATATATTAAGAAAGAGTAATGGTTTGTTCAAAGTATGATATTCAGTAGTAAATAATACCCATCTTCCCTTTGAGTCAGCTTCATAGGAAATAATCTCTCCTTGGAATAATTTATTTACTATAATGGCCACTCCCCTGGACAAAGAACTATAATTTGCAGCAACTATTGTTTTAACCCATTTTCTTTTCCTTTCCCTAACCCAAAGTTGGTCATCTAAGTGAGTTTATTGCAAGAAAGTTATATCAGCCTTAGTTTGGTATGTGAGGTGCATGATTAAATTTCTTTTCTTTTTATCTACCATCCATTTAACATTCCAAAAGTCTATGGTTATAATTTTTTATTAATATTGTTGAAGTTTCTCATTAGTTGATACTCAAAATACAGTTATAAACTTTGTCTGTTAGTTTATTTATCTTAAGAATAAATGTTGTGACTTCTATACTCCTAAACTCTAAATAGGTGCCTAACCACCCATCCCTCTGTATTAGTAAATGTGCATGAGTTAAGAAACTAAAAGAGACTATTATTTTTAGCAACAAGGAGTAAATATTTATCAGAGGGATGTCAATAATACCCATACTGTTCCAAATGCGAACAGTCATCAGCTAACAGACTGTGCCCATCCCACTCCTTTTGTTATTTATGTACTGCATATTCATTTTCAGACTTCTTAAAATAGTATGTTAATTGTACCCTTAGATATTATATAAAGAGAAAGAGAAAAGTAGCTTTTATAAAAAGTTTTATAGTAACAGCAACATATTATAATTCTTAACATTTCAAGAGTTATTAAAGAGTTTACAAAACAATATTTTCAAAAAAACAAGCACAATATATGAACATTTAAAGAAGGCAGCACTTTAAAATTCAACAACAATTGAATTATTCTTGCTAACAGCAACTAACTGTGGTTCTTTAAAATGTATTGGAAACTTCGTTTAACACTGCACTGACAAAAGCCATACAAGCACATCATTGTGAACTCATATATTATTAATTAACCAGTGTCATCTACTGGACAAACAGAGAAAAAAAAAAGAGAAATGTTTTTGTACCTTGCTCATAGACACATTTAAAAGTAACTCAATAGTTATGCCAGTATAATAATGATTATACATTTTAAACATTTAAAGAATACAGCACTTTAAAATTTAACAACATTTGCCTTATTCTTGCTAACAACAACTAACTGTGGTTCTTTACAATGTATTGGAAACTTCATTTAACACTGCACTGGCAAAAGCCATATAAGTACATCATTGTGAACTCATATATTAATAATTAACCAGTGTCATCTACTGGACAAACAGAGAGAAAAAAAAAAGAGAAATGTTTTTGTACCTTGCTCATAGACACGTTTAAAAGTAACACAATGGTTATGTCAATAGAATAACGATTATACATTTTAAACATTTAAAGAAGGCAGCACTTTAAAATTCAACATTTGCATTATTTCTGCTAACAACAACTAACTGTGGTTCTTTAAAATATATTGGAAACTTCATTTAACACTGCGCTGGCAAAAGCCATACAAGCACATCATTGCGAACTCATATATTATTAATTATCCAATGCCATCTACTGGACAAACAGGGACGGAAAAAAAAAAAAGAGAAACATTTTTGTACCTTGCTCATAGACACACTTAAAAGCAACTCAATGATTATGCCAGTAGAATAATGATTATACATTTTAACTGAAACTACTAATGTCTAGTATTTACACTACTTAAACTATTATATCAAAGGTTATATCCCATTATTTAAATGTAGTTTAACACTCCTTTTTGTAAGCTGTAAATGCACTTTAAAGTCATTTCTCTATGCAGTCAGTGTTAGGTAGCTTACCAGCTTTTAAATGTAGAAGGCAGTTATTAAAATACAGTACCTTAAGTATTACAGTGTAGCAAAAATGTTTTCTTTACAGGCAAGTAAGCAGAGTTATTTAGAACACATTCCACATCCTTTTGCTTGAAGTTTCCCATAAGAGTGGTATATTCTTCTGTCCTGTAGTTCTTTGGAGCTGTAGTACTTGTTTAGCCTTACAAATGTTGTTTTTGGATCAAAAGATATGAAAAGAGTTGTCTCAGGCAGGATTTACTTTGAAGAGACACAGAAAGGTGGATTTTGCCTGGTCAGGTGTTTCCAGGGATATTTTTTCTTCTTTGTAATAAAATGTTGAGTTGCAAGAAATTTAATTTGGAAACAAATCTTATTTTCAATGAGGTAAGTGCAATATTTACTGAGTTTCTGTCGATTTTGTTTAATTTCTAAAGGAAGATCTTGAGTAATCGTAATTTCATGTGCTCTCCATGTAACATTCTTTTTAACTTTATAAGCTGACAGTATCTGTTGAACATGTGCTGAATTAAGCAGTCTGATTTAGATTTGTCTTGGAAGATCACTTATTTGTGTACGCTTTATAGCTCTGTGGGCTCTTTCAATCACTATCTCATCCAGGAGATCTTTATTAGTCAGAAGAGAACTTAGTATTTTTTTATTATTGGAATAAGTTGTGGATTATCAAAGCTCTCTGGAATACCTCTTATGATAAAATTATTTCTCCGGCTTCTAGCTTCCAAGTCTAACATTTTTTGCTATAATTCTTTAATTATGGTGTCATTGGTTTGTGCTTCTTGTTGCAGTTCATTTATTTTTAGCTCATTGTCCATAACTTTAGCTTCATTTTGTTCTAGCTGCACTTCTGTTTGAAAAGGTTGTAAAGCGGTTTTCAGATCCTCCAGTGTTAAAGGTTGTTCCTGTTTTAATCTTTGACACATTTTACCAGCTTCTTGTTGTTGCTTGTTAATTTTTTGCCTTTTAGAAATGGTTTATTTCGCAGGAGTAGTAATTGCAGACAGTTTGTTTTTTGTGATTACAGTTTCCATCCAATCTGGCTGATTCTCCATTAATCTTGTATAGTCAGATTCCTAGTAGTAGTGCAAAATTTTAAATGATAAGTCTTATTATGAAAGTTGTTTTTCTTCTTACTTTCCTCTTATTAGGTCTGTTGGTCTTGAAGAATCCACACCATGTGGTTCAGGGCTCTGTTTCCAATAAGTAATTATTTTTCCTTCAGAATGAGAGAATTTTTGAAAAATAAAGATGAAACAAGTACTCGTATTTCTGCTTTAATCCATTGATGTTTGGTATACTTTTCCCAAGCAATGCACTGGTTAGATTAAAGTATAGGAATGCAGGAGCTGCACTGTCAGTGTGCTTTACAGGCTGTCCACCATTTTGGAATGTCAAAGAAAGAGAAATGTTGAAATATCAGCACTCAAAATGCAGACTGCTGACAAGTGGGAAAAAACTGAAAATCCAGGAAAAGAGTGAATTTCAAAAATCAATTCTCCTTTAAACTTTTTTTTTTTTTTTTGCAGATGTCAAGCCACATAACGCAAACTGATATACACCAACTCTAAGATCACCATACCTCAGAGACATGGGAATATTCAGAATAAAAACCAAGAACTCAACATCTGACAATTTATTCCAAAAGCAATAACAGCAGTAGTAAAAGGCAAAAAAGCTTTTGAGTAAAACTCTTTATCGCTGTTTAATAAAGAACAGTTTCATGCTTCAAATTTATAGGGTCTACTTTACCCTGTCAAAGGCCGACAATATAGAAGCTGATATTGTCAGCACCAAAATGTCGAAAGCAAAAGTCATTGCGCGTGTAAATGGAAATCTCCATAAGGAGAGATTTCTGTTTACTGCAATGTAGTGCGATCTCGGAGTTGGTATATTTAAGTAGTAGGGGTGTGGGGGGCACAGAGGGGCTTGCCCCCCTGCATAGAACAATTTGTGTTGTGTTTGGGTGGTTTTTTTTTTGTGTGTGTTTGATGTTCGGGGTTTTGACATTTTCATGTCTATTATTACACTGTCGACAGTTTGAGATTTTGACAGTGTAATATAAACGAAAATTTATATAATAAACCAGCCTAGCGAAGTTATAATTAAAATCACATGACTAAAGTAATTAAAACAGTATAATCATTATTACACAGAAGGCTAAAATATTTAAAAAAATTAACTATTACAGCATTTCACAGCCCGAATTATATAACATAAATACAAATGCAAACATAAATATAAATATTAATTACTTTACAAAAACTCTTGTTTATTTTTTAATACTGGTTTTATACTATTTTGATTATTCAAACTAGGCAATACATCAACTCTGAAATAATTTATCCACTTACATTCAACCATTTCAGTTCTAGTAACCAGATCACCCCCATATATACTAAGATATTTTTTTAAAGAACTCTGAAACTTGAATTTATGTTTCCTGCCCATGGATACAGGCATTTGTCTCAACACTTCTTCATATGTCTGATAAATGTGAACTAATCTGTACCCTTTAACTTTTGATTAGTTTTCCCTTATAGACATTATCACAGGCCACACAGTTCACAAGATAAATAACATTTTCAGTATAACATGTTGCATACATAGTAAACTTAATAACGTTTTAGTGATATGGTGCCTAAAGAAAAGTTCTGTGTTAATTCCATTTCAAAAAGCACAATTATAACAGGGATTAGTACCTTTTTTCTGAATAACATTCCTTGTATTGTTCATAGGTTCATAGGTAGGTACTAGGCTATTGGCCCTAGGGCCTATATAAGCCAAGGCAAAAAATGTACCCTGGCTTTTGCCACCCAAGAAAATTATTTTCCTGTGCCCCTGTTGAGCAGAGCCACAGAAGTGATCCCTGCAATGAATTTCCCATTTCCCATCCAATTATCAAGATTTTTCTTGAAGAGTGCTAATGAGGAGCTCTGTTTGACACAGATAGGTAGTCTGTTTCAGAGTATGGGAAGTCTCTGGGACAGGAATCTATCCCTCCAGCATGTTCTGTTTATTGTGGTGACAAGGTTTAGGTCCCTAGAGCATGTAGCTTGGAGGGATTGGGATTTCTTTAATTGGGGCATGTCCAACAGCTCTGGGTTTGACATAGCTTTGTATGTTAGGCAGAGATCGCCCCTGACTAGGTGATATGCTTTGATATAAATCTTTATAATATAAAATTATTTAAGGAATTTCTCTCGTTTAAATATGAATTTAGACATTTCACCCACAACATTCATAATATCAAAATTAGATTGTAGTATTGCCCAATGTTTAGTTATTACCATGTTAGTATGTCTATTATACTTCATAATATAGCCAGCATGACCAGATCAAAAAACACTATCACTCTTATTATTATCAGGCACATTGCCATAAGCATATAAAAAGGCATCCCTAAACCTTCATACTCCCTTAACACTGACTGTCTTGTATCAGATGTGTATTATAATCCCTGGCACCAAAATCTTTGGCCATGTTACCTAGTTCTTGATACATGTTATGGTCACAAGTATTTAATCTCCTGACTCTCAAACATTGGCTCTTTCCTACACTCCTAAATGTGTATCTAGGATGCATACTGTTAGAATGAACATAATGAGTGGCCTGGGCAGCCTTGCTGTATATCATAGTATTGAATTTCCTGTTGTTACGTGTAACAATGTCTAAAATGTTTATTCTTTCTCTAGAGAACTTATATCATCCACAAAACATTTTAAATATACTAAATACTCATTTCTAAAGGGAGTAGTTACAACATTGTTAAAAAACATAAATTTCTTCCCATTTGGATAACACCAATTTGGCATAAGTATTAGCAGCTGGAGTGCCTATGGCTACTCCCAGTTGCTGATGGAATAATTCCTTGTCAAACAAAAATGCATAATTATTCAGCACCACTTCCAGCATTGAACATAGCATTTACACCTTAGTGGTTGAAAAATTACTACACAGACATAAATATTCTCTTATGGATTGCAAACCAAACTCATTTTGTATAACTGTAAACAATGATTTTATATCCATTGTAGCTGGAAGTGGTGCTGAATAATAACATATTTTTGTTTAACAAGGAATTATGCCCAGGCCACACATTATGTCCATTCTAACAGTATGCATCTTGGATAAACATTTAGGACTGTAGAAAAGAGACAATGTTTGAGAGCCAGTAGATTAAATACTTGTGATGATAACTTCTATCAAGAACTAGATAACGTGGCCAAAGATTTTGGTGCCACAGGTTATAATACACAGCTGATTGTGAATGCAAGAAAGTCATGGTTAAGGGAGCATGAAGGTTTATGCCTTATTTATATGCTAATGGCAATGTGCCCATAATAATAAGAATGCTAGGGTTTTTTTAACTGGTCATGTTGACTATATTATGAAGTATAATAGACATGATAACAAGTAATAATCTGGCAATACTATAATCTAATTCTGATGTTAAGAATGTTGTGGGTGAAATGCCTAAAACAGGACAGGAAATGTTATTCAGAAAAAAAAAGCTACTGGTTGTAATTTTAATCCCTGTTATAATTGTGTTTTTATAATGAAATTAACACAGAACTTTTCTTTAAGCACCCTGTCACTAAAAAGATTTTAAGTTTACAACATATGTAACATGTTATATTGAAAACATTATTTATCTTGTGAACTGTGTGGTCTGTGATAATTTGTATATAGGGAAAACAAATAAAAAGTTAAAGGAACGGATTATTTTACATTTATCAGACATACATAGAGGTGTTTAGAGGAATGCCTTATTTAGCCATATTGTGCCCATGGACAGGGAACATAAATTTAAGTTTTGAGTTCTTCAAAAAAATCTGTCCTAGTATATGTGGGTGATCTTGTTACTAGAACTATAATGGCTGAATATAAGTGGATAAATTATTTCAGAGCCAATTTATTGCCTGGTCTGAATAATCAAAATAGTATAAAACCAGTATTAAAAATTAAACAAGAGTTGTAAAGCAATTTATATTTATATTTATCTTTATATTTATATTTGTATTTAAGTTATATAATTTGATCTTGTACAAATTGTGTAAGTTGTGAGAATTTTCTGATTGAATTTTAACTTTCTGTTGTAGCTTATATAGCCTACCCCATTAAAGCTAGTTGAAATTGTGTAAATTGTGAGAATTTTCTGATTGAATTTTAACTTTCTGATGTAGCTTATGCTGAATTAAGTTGCCCTATTTGACCAATCATTTTATTACCTATGTTTGTAAAATAGGATTCAGATACACATGTGCATTATAAGTGTGTTCACCAGTCATGCATGTCCTAAACTAAGAGTACCTGCCTTAGATATGAACTGAATATCATATCTATATATGAGCAATTAAATCAGCTAACTGATGTACATGCTAGTCTGCTATACTATGAATATAGTTTGCTTTATCTAAAATGGTTAAGCTATGACCTGTTAGACTAAATATTCCTACCTGTTTTATGCAAAGAAGTACCTAGCCTGTAGCTTTGAATTAAGTTCCTATTATTGAAGGATTTTTTTGTATGTGGAAATTATTTGCTCAAAGTAGTCCTTGCTTTGAACTAATTTTTTATTTTTACCTTCTATGTTTTTACACTTTTCTTTCTTTCCCAGTATTACCTAGCTATCCAAATTGCTTATGCTGCAGTACTCTCAAAAACTTCCTGCCTGAAGACTAAGGACCCCTTCCAGGTTTCCAGCTGCATCTTCTCACTGCCTCCCAACCAGATACCTTCTCAAAGAAGAAGCAAGAAAGTATGTGCTTTCTTACACCTGACAATTAGTCTGTCTGTGTCTAGTTTTTCAGGTGGTTTTAAAGTACGCTTCCAAGCCAGGATAGCCAGCAGCCTTACCCCCTTCCTACCACATAACCTATGTCCTACTATATGTTAGACCAGACTTTACACTTATTAAACATCTGTTGCAGTAATTAATTTGTCCACCAGGTGGAACCCCTACCCAATCGTACCTTCCATAGGTCTATCCCTCTGGCTCACAGTCTACTTTACCTTACTGCTGTGGTGGCAATCTTGCTAACAATCTTGCCTGCTTTAGATTCCTAGTTGTACCCCTTTGTTCCAAGGAATTTCTCTATCTCTACTTCCTTCATCTCTACTCTTTCCCTTAACTATACTTACCTTCAATAGTCAGTGCTCTGCTGATTGTTTCTATCTGAAATTGTCCTCCTCCTCTTGTCTCTTCCCGCTCCGTTCGCCCTGTGGGCTCATTCTGCTCCCCTACCCTACCCCCCAATTCCCACCCACCCCAAGTGTCCAAGACTTATAATACTAGACCACACTCTCCTCCACAATCCAACAAATAGGATACTCCCTCTACCCTTTATAACTACACCACACCCACAAAGCACACATCCTATCACTAGCCCCCTCCTGCTGTGCTTTTACTTCCACTTAAACCTCTTTTATACTTCCTTAAACCTTTTCCTCACCTTGCTTATATTTCCCTTACTTATATACTCATGCCTACCACTTCTAGCTCTACACTAACTAAACTACTACTCAGCACCATACTCTTATCTGTTTTAACCTCAGCCTATGTCTTAACCTCTTTTGAACACCGAACTTATTTTCAATTTCATTATCCCACCAAACAGCCACACATAGCCACACCTTCACCCATAATAATATAAATATCTTATCCACACCTACATACTTACTAGCAAAGTACGACAGACTGGCACACATTAAATACAATAGCCTATTACCTAAGAAAGCTCAGTATCAAACTAATAACATACATTATATTTTGCTTAAACTAAAAAAGAATTCCTTACAAGATGGAGACATCCATCCTAATCCAGGCCCAGCCAATATCCTTTCTACTGAATCTCTAACCATTAAACCCTCTATCCCACACACCCAAAACAAACACCCTAATGCACTCCTGATAGCACACCTCATTATTCAGAGTGTTAATAACAAAGTTCCCCATCTCCATGCTCTCTTGGATGTACACTCCTTTGACATTCTATGTTTAACAGAGACATGGCTAAAACCAGCAACCCAGGATAATGAAATCCTCCCATTAGGATACAATATACTGTGACTAGACCTTTCAAAGAGAAAGGGAGGGGGAGTAGCAATTCTTTTCAAGGATGGATTACAAGTCACCTCTTTACCTTATATCCCACCAAAAGACAGTAATGCAGAAGTTCTTATTTCTAAAGTACAACTTAATTCTAATAAATCCATGTACATCTTTTGCATCTACCTACCTCCTGGAAACAATGTATCTAAACTTGAAGACATACTTAATTGGGTATCATCAACCTTCCCACAAGAAATTATAATCCTCGGTGACTTCAATATTGACTGGAGATGCATTGGTACTGACCATCCTACTTCTCATATAAACCTTCATGGTTTCTCACAGACCATCACCTCCCCAACTAGAATTAACAAACCTACCAAAAAAGAGAGCACCTTGGATTAGATCCTTATTAATAACTACCACCAACCTTACAAAGTAGGTGTCTTCCCTGATGATGTAAGTGACCACTCTTTGAGCTACATAATCAGGCAAAAGATTGATATCTCACACCAAGCATCATATAGGACTATACAGTCAAACAAACAGTTTAGCCAAAGGTTATTCCAAACTGAACTTAGCTCTTGTGATTGGTCTCCCCTAAAAATCCTCCCTCTTGAAGAGGCTGTTAAACACTTTAACTCTACCTTCTTAAATATCTTTGACCAATATGCACCAAAGCGTACTATCAGAACTAGGTCAAAACCAGCCCCATGGCTCTCTAAAGACACCAGGCAAAAAATGTTACTTAGAAATAAAGCCTGGACTAGGTGGAGAACTACAAAAAACTTAAATCAACAAATATTTAAACAAATGAGAAATATGACAAAAAAAGCTATACCTTCAGACAAAAAAAAACTTTTACTGTAAAATGCAGCAAACACACCTAAACAATCCCCAGAAATTCTGGGAAAGTATCAATAGTCTGTTACACCCAGGTCACTGCAGCACACCAACCCCAACTGGTGTTAATCATGAGACTCCCAACCAAACTGCTAATGCCTTTAATACCTTTTTTACCGAAGCCATCCAATCTCTAGCCAGCCAGCTAACCCCTGACAGCTCCAGCCTCCCTAACTCCATTTCTAGCTCTCTTCCTACTTTCATATTTCAACCCATCTCTACTAATTTCATCTACAAACTCATTCTAAAACTTAAGCCTTGTACTCCTGCTGACCAGATTCCAGCACAATATCTGAAAAAAACAGCTAAAGCAGTAGCTTATCCGATATCAATCCTAATAAACAGAACCATTAATGAGGGAACCATCCCAATCATCTAGAAAATCTCACACATTATCCCCCTACATAAAGGAGGCAACACCAATGAATATTCTAACTATCGACCTATAGCCCTACTATCCCCTTTAGCAAAAATAATGGAAACATGTATTCATCATCAGCTTCTAGACCACTTACTACAACACAACTTACTTGCACAAAGCCAACATGGCTTTAGACCATACCATAGTACCACTACAGCCCTCTTATCTTTCACTGACACTATTAACAGAAATCCCAATAATAATGCTCTCTCTTCAGCTCTATTTATTGAACTATCAAAAGCTTTTGATATGGTTTACCACACATTGCTTATAAACATTCTTAAATCACTTTCTCTCGATAATCTAGCTGTACAATGGTTCAGCTCCTACCTAAGCAAACAACAGCAAGCTGTTATGTGGGAAAATAATCTATCATCCCACCTGCCAGTTACACTAGGTGTTTCCCAGGGCTCAATTCTAGGTCCTCTATTATTCTCTATTTTTATTAATGATCTCTGTAAAGCTACTCCTCATGCAACCTGTATACAATATTCAGATGATTCTACAATAATCTGCACAGCCAAATCTTTATCAGAACTACAGTCCCTAACTCAGAAAATGTTTAACACAGTAGAGTCATGGTTCTTAAAATGATGCCTCCTCCTGAATCCTAAAAAACTAAGCTCCTGCTCTTTACCCCTACCCAGAAGCATATACCTATAGATTTCTCTGTTACTTCTAACAATGGTACCCTCATATCCCCTGATGCTACCACCAAGCTCCTAGGAATTACTATAGACAACAACCTTAACTTCAACTCCCATATTAATAACACTATAAAAACAGTCAACAGAAAAATGGGCTCCCTATATAGAGTCAAATTCTTCCTCACTCCTATAGCAAGATCTACTATTGCCCACTCCCATCTAATCTCAACACCTCTTTATGCCTCACCAATCTATACTAATCTGTCAAAACATAATTGTCTCAAACTAGCTACATCCTATAATAATATTGCAAGATTTGCCACTGGTAATCCTTATAGAACCCATCACTGTGAGAATCTAAAACAACTAGGATGGCTTGAACTACAAAATCAGCCTCAGTACAGTCAACTTATCATTGCACATAAGATCCTCTACCACTCGAATAATACTCCTATACTTTCAAACACTACCCCCTATAAAAATCTTACTAACTTACGATCATTAAATAAATTGTTAGTTAACATTAGTAAGTCAAACAACTTGGCAGGTGATTCTCTGTTCTTAAACACTACTGGTAAACACTGGAACCTTCTACCTACTGTACTAACTTCTCTTCCTTCTCTACCCCTCTTTAAACAAAAACTGAAAATATTCCTCAGAACAAAATGGCTATGCCCTTGCAACAACCCTGACTAGCTGATTAACTCTACTATTTCCCTCTACTTTCCCTCTTTGACACTATTGTTCTTATTTCATTTGTAAGTAGAACTATTTATCTGTAATCTACTATGATCGACTCTTTATAAATGTCATATTCTATATTTTTGTAAATAGTATTTTAACCATTGTCTTCTATATTTTTGTAATTAGTTATTTACCAGTGTGTTTTATATTTTTGTAAATAATTACTAACCAGTGTGTAGTAAAATGTATTTCGGTATTTTTTCTATGTAAACTTTATTTTATTCTACACAATTTTACTTTTTCATCTGTTATTGTCCTGGAGCTTTTCTCCCCAGGCCTCTACTGAAAATGGACATATATCCAGTTAGACTAGCTCAGTCAACAAATGTAGAATAAAAAATAAATAAAAATCTGTGCAATATTGTAATATAGGATTTTTTAAATATTTTAGTCTTCTGTGCAATGACGATTATACTAAGTTATGATTATTTGATAGGGTGGGTTATTATATAAATTCAAATCATTCAACTGTGCTTTATTAAGAACTGATAAATAGTTTTACTCAAAAGTGTGCTGCTTTTTACTACTGCTGTTATTGCTTTTGGAATACATTTTCAGATGTTGAGTTCCTGGTTTTTATTTTGTGGTTCCTTACATTTGGAACACTTTGGCATCCAGGAGAGATATTTATTTATTTTTTTTCATTTTTCATTTTTGTAGAAATGGGAATATTCCAAGAAATAGCAATCTCAGACTTTGTATAAGAAAGTATATTTGTTTGACCATTGAGTCTTCATGTTTCAGGATTCGGTCTACCGGATCCCAATATTTCAAATGGTTACCATAACAATTGGGTTTGCGTGATCTTTAGCACATGAGATAAGCTTGCATCATTTAACAGTCATGCTTATTCTTTTCCTCTGTTTTTTTCTTTCTCAGAGTTATGGGTAAGTAACAGGGTGGATAGATCACTGGCACAGCTTGTGCTGAAAACTTAATATGGTATTTTGTTTTCAATCAACCTAGACCCTTTCAAAATATTTTGCTAGGATATCAGTCTTGCTTTCAGCGCCTTACATATTTTGTTTCTGAATATGCAGAAATTCTAGTGCAGACATATTTTTATGTGTCTCTTTTCTTTTTATATGCGCATTTTTTTTGACAACTTTAAAATGCTGCTTTTATTCATCTCCAATTGTCTATATTGTCTTAGAGTAAGCATTGCACTAACTTTACATGCTGGCTGTCTGAATGTTCTGACTGCTTCTGTAAGCATACAAATTATACTGCTCTATATCACATTGTCAGACTTACTATTTATGGAATACTTTTTCGTCAAATTTACTATTTATTGAATACTTCTTCATCAAACTTAGTTTGTCGAAATCCCTTTTTGTTGAATGATCATTTTAGCAAATATTTTCCCAGGGGAAAAGAACCAGTAGTCCAACTACTGACTGTCACAAAAAACACAACATTTAAAACCCACTCAGGTGGGGGGCTTTGCCCCCACACCCCAATGTGAGGGGCTGCACCCCCAAATAAATATACCAACTCTGAGATTGCACTATAGTAGGGGAAAAGGGCAAGCTCCCAATCATGGCCCACTGTGTTTTTCCCCTAGGAAACTATTCACTAAAATGATTATTTGACAAAAGGGGGGGGGGTCGACAAAGTGAATTTGATGAAGAGGTATTCGATAAATATTAAGTCTGACAATGTGATATAGACCCAATTATACTCTGCCTCTGTGAACAAGCTGGTCATAGTCTTACACACTCTCAATGTGCTCTTTACTTTCTCAGTTTCCAGTCTAATTACTGAACTATGCTCACAATGACCGGAGCTTGCATTTTATGAACATTTCCCATTGGAATAATTTGAATTTTGTTAATAATATTCATAAGGACATCCTTTTTACCAAGTATATGGGCTTCCTTTAATGTAGCATGTAGAGCCACTATTTAAAGAAAGCTGTGGCTAGAGCATATTTTTATCAGCATTACACCATTCACACAAATTTAACTTACAGGTATCAGTTTATGCCTTGAAGAGGACAAAAGAACACAGGCAGACTCGCTTATTTTAGAGTTTACAGACTAACTTCTGAAAATAGGCTCAGACTTTACCGTCTTACTAAAACATAACAAATTTGCCAGCTATGTATAGTTTCTTTGGACAGACTTCTTTTCAGACACATTTTCAAACTTTTGGTAACACTTTATTACTTTGTGGTCCCTGACCACTTGTATTGAAATTTCTTTGAATTTTCTATGCAGTTCTTCCACGGGACTCATTTTCACAGAACTCACAAGTATTTCTGACTTCACAGTTCCAGTCTGTAGAACATTAAGCTGTGTCTTTTGCTTCTTTTTTTCAACTAGGCACATTCTCATATAATACTGCACAAAACTACACAACTGATTCTTGAATTTATATAGCTTTTTTTCATGATTACAACCACAAGTGTATTTGATGAGGTTCTTAGCTGCTCAGTGGTTACTAGATGCTGTGTCATACAGCAAAGTTTGTGGCCACACGTAGTCAGATCAGTTTTTATTTGTATTACTTTTATAGCTTTTTTCATTTTGTCTTTGGGTGCTTTGTCAGTTTTATATACTTCTATGCCATCAGCTAAAGACTTTACTTGTTCATGTGTCAAGTAACCTGCTCTACAGACACATCAATCTCTTTCTCAAATGCTGCATTTGATTGTGTCGTTAGACTGCCCCTTAAGTACTCATTATTTATGTCTCACAGAAGTCTATCTCTGAGCAGTGAATCGCATAACTCTCCAAATGCATAGCTATTCACCCCGTGTCTCACCTCAACCACACATGCATCAAAAGTCTATTATGCCACTTGGTTTCTCTAAAACAAAATAAATTTATGTCATAGAGTAGACTGTTTTTTGGCTCACAATATTTCTGGCTTTAGCTTTTAGTCCTGCTGAACTGTTTCTTTTTTTTTTCTCCTTTTCAATAACAGCAAGCACCCTTGCCTGAGACATGAAGAAACATGATACACTTGACTTTCTGTGTTCCCACAATGAGCTATAAGCTATAGCTCAAATCTTCAAATCCTTAGATCCTGGAGTTATTTCCCTGCAGATTTTCATGCACTTTTAGAGTAGATAGGTGTAAATTACTGACACTTAAAGCAAAAAAAAAAAAAAAAAAAAGAGAAAATCTTCCCAAATATTTATAAAGTGATCATGCACATAATCATTATGAAACTATATAATTTCTTCATTTTATAATACAGAAGATTGTCTAATACTAAAAACTTTGTGAGGTGGACTGAGTGCAAAAAAGGGGGAAAATGAAGCTTATACAGCCTGAACTGTTCTCAAGATACAATAAAAGCAAAATGCAGACTGAACGTGCTATAACAGGAGAGAATGAAATGTTTAGCTAATGTATGCATTGTTCAAAAAATGAACAAATGTCTTTCTTTAACCAGTGTTTTCCATCAAACTGTCCAATCCATTGTGACACTAAATCTTTTTCCTTCTGACACCATTTTAGGGCCATCAGATTAATACTGTGTAGTTCCTGATGGAGATGTAATCTATCAAACACCTTGGGTAGGCATAAGTACTTAGTAATGAAGTAAAAAGAGAAAGATATGCATCTATCTTAAAGGTTTACTCAAACATGCCCAAATCCTACAGGTGATATGACACATTGAAATTAATATTGCCTTCTTAAAGGTATACCAGAATTCTGCCTTAATAAAACAGTTCAAAAATAAAAGTGCAGGTTACAAATAGTAATAATGAGACCAAATAACTAAAATATTCAAAGACCAATTATACTAAATAATTAAGGTCAGTCATACTGAAGGTCCATAAAGTGCATATTTTATTGCACAGTCCATATAACAATGAGCATGTTTGCAGCTCCTCCAGGGCTGCATGAGATTATTAGTGTTAAGTCCTTGCTGTAAGGGATAGCATTAGCAAATGAACTTTTGCTTAATTTACTGGGAATACTTTTTTGATTCTAGAATGGTTCTTTATCTGTTATTTAAAGATAGATTTGTATAGTCTGTACCAGTCTGATGATATTATATAAAGCATTCACTGTTGCATGGCTTGTGAAAAAAAAATTGTTACCCTGACCCACTGCTGGGTGATTCTCGTCCCATATTTCATATTTACTTAGACCTTAACATTTTTACCAAGGTGATGGCCTCTAGATCACAGAAAGTCTTAAAGAAACTGATTCTCATCAGCCAAGTTAGTTTGCTTAAATAGGCATGGAGGGAGCTGACAGCTGGTATATTTTAACTTCCTTTTTGGAAAAGTACAGGGGCTCTCAGAAGAGGGTGGGCATGGTGTTCTTCGACATTAAGAAGACGTTTGATATTGTGAATTGAGACTTTCTATTTGCAACCCTTTATCATAGGAACTTAGGATACTAATTCACAGGGTGAATCAGGTGGCTATATGCTGAAGTTTTCTTTTATGTTCTTGTCAATAGTACCCTTTTTTCTCTTGGCCCTATTGGTAGGGGAACATGACAGGATTACCCCCTCTTGCCAAGTCTCCTTTTTGTTGGTTATTGAGAAATTGGCATACTTGGTGAGACAAATTTTAGAGGCCCACACTAAGAAGGATGGGTCAATCCATACTTTTATGATGTTTGTAGATGTCTGTGCTATGTTGAGTTTGAATTTACTAACAGTATTACAAAAGGTGTTGCAGACCTTTCAACACTTCAGTGAAGCCTCAAGACTTCAGTGTAATATTGATAAATCAGCTATGGTCAAAATGTGGTTCTCCCAGCATGAATTCAGGTGAATCAGGGACATATCTCTCAACCTCTCAGTACAAGAAATCTGGACAAAGCCTCAAAAATAGGGAGAGATTTTAAATATTGCTCCTATAAACTTAGAATGTTAATAGAATAACAGATTTGGCATTACTGCCTATTTTCTGAAGGACATGAAATCTGAAACTCAAATGTCTGTGATTATTTAGTATTATTTAATGACTTCAGTCCTCAATGATTTGCCAGACAATCACAAATTTTAAGAGGAACAGGTCAAAAATATGAGGCAAAAATTTGAACTGTCTGCAAAAATCAAGGATCAATGTAAGGAGTCAAGTAAAATGTCTGAGGGTGACAGTATTATCTACCTTGATGGACACTATAGCATTTCATTTACAAGAATTGTTAGCTAAAGTAGTTAAACTCATGCCCAAAGTTAGTAATCTTCAGAAATTTTCATCAGGAACAGGATAGTACAGACTATGATTCTGCTACATATCCTTTATATTATTCTTAACCTACCTATTCAACAGTAGCACCTGAGCCTAGTTCATATCCAAGCACTAGTTAATGCAGCACTGTTGGATACATCTAGGTGCAGGATATCCGTTCTACAGCATACCTCCCCAGGTTCTACTGGAACATTGGTATTCCCCACCTGAGCTCATACATAATAGTATATTGGCTGGCTAAGTTTTTAAAGATAATTACACTGGATTTGTCAGTGGTCCCTAATACAATATTTGAAGATTTGAAGATGATGGCTTTCCCTTTAACATGTCTCGAGAATGGCTACATAAGCTATATAAAGGATGCATTTGTGTCAGCAGTTTAAGCTGGTGTATGGGACCTACAGATGTCATTTGGCATCATTCTGAAGTAAACCATGCTCTCAGCAAGCAGGACAAATTACACTGGGCTTCAAAAGGGATTCAGGAATGGAGTTAAATATTGGTGGAGAGGCCCCTGCTCTCCTTGGAAACCTAGGGACTCTCTAGAAGCAGAAATTCAGTTAGATGGGTCCGAGTATTTCCAATATTGTCAAGCAGAATGGACATGGGCTAAAGTAATTAAGATATCAGAGAATGTTGAGAAGGTCCTTCCTTGGGGTAAGTGGTCAAGAGTTCAAACTGGGAGGGTAAAAATAATATATGAAGACCTGTGGAGCCTTAAAGCAATTGCCATAATGTGTTTAATCTGTAATCACTGGAAGAAACAAGAGCAGGTTTTATTGAGACAGGTCCAATGGGATGAGGTGTGGACGGCCATGAAGAATCTGTGCAGATGGGCCAAATGCCAGGATCAACAACTGAGTGTGGCTTATCATCAGCATCCCACTCCCCATAGACAATTGCAAATGGGATTCAAGACAGACAGTATATGTTGGAGACATGTGTGAGGAGATGCTGATAACTTTCATATATTCTAGCACTATCCAATTATTAGAATCCACTGGGACTTTCTACATCAAATATTAGACACAACCTTTGATTTACACCCCAGACTGGATGGGAAAATTTGGATCTTAGGGATTTCACCAATGGGTGGATGTGACAGCAGCTCTGCCTTGCAGCATAATGGGCTCTTGCTGGTGTGGTTAAGCTGTTGGGCTGTAGAGTCTGGAACCAAAAACTGACCCCCTCACCAGTGCTTTTGAATAACCTGCTGTATCAACACATAGGGAAAATTGTGCTCTGTTTTAAATGTAGTCATGTATCTAACAGGTTCACATTCCAGTGGAGATGATCTTTGGACACATTTGATAATAAATAGCCTTAATGTGTGGTATATAGTGTTGGTAGCAATCTTGTTTTATGTGTTGTTTTTAGCTATCAAGTTAGGCTGGTACTGTTGAGCTTTGTATATACTGTATGTAGTTGTTTTATTTCTTTGTTATTTATGGTATCTTTTTACTAGTTTTGGGTCAGTTATACTGATGTGTTGATTATTTTTTGTTATCTTGAAAACCTTAATAAAGCACAGTTAAAAAAAAACTTGCTAGCCTTGCAACCCCTCACATTATGTCTCTGGTCTACATCAGAGAATTACTGGCAAGATGTACTCCTGAGACTGGCAACTTTCCCATTTCTCAGGAAAAAGGGAGCAGGCAAAAAAGACTTGCTACTTTCCACCTCAAGCCATCCCTCTAAATAAATGCTTGTGCAGCTAGTTAAACTTGGGTCAGTGTCATCGTAGAAGGATGTCCTGCTCCTGAGCCATGAGGCTGGCTTAAATACAGTAACTACAGTCACAGTTTCAATTGAATATTTCAGCAGATAAAAGCATTATCTGAGGCAACTGCAGAAATATTTTCTTTGCTCTTATGTATACATTCAGTTATTTCCGAAATTGGTATATAAAAGTGCAACTTAATGACACTATGAGATATGTGAACAATATGTACAAATCTGAGGAACAGATCACAATAATAACTGGGTTCCCTATTCCGAGAGCGAAAGTCCATTTAAGCAAATCCATAAACGGCGACATATTGCGCGAACTGGCATTACAGCAAATGTCCAAAACCGCAAATTTGGAAATGCCGAATTACTGTGGTTGGCCCGTCTGTGGTATAGCTCCATAAGGTAAGTGTGCGATAGTTATGGACCTTGGGGTTAGAGTGCGGGTTAAGGTAAGTGCATAGATAGTTAATGTATGTAAGAGTTAGTGTAGGGTTAGGAGTAGGGTTTTGTTAAATGTATGTATGTGGATTATTTGTTTTGTTTGTGTATATTTTCATAGGGGAAGTGTGCGGTAGTTACCGACCTTAGGGCTAGGGAAGAGTTAAGGATAGTGCATAGATATTTGTGTATGTGGGGTTTAGTGTAAGGTTAGAAGTAGGGTTTTGGTGCTTTACTTTAGGGTTAGAAGTAGGGTTTTGTTAGTGTATGTATGTAGTTTATTTATTTTGTTTGGATAGGTAGTATGTAGCGAGTGGTGGGGTTGGCCGACTATGACAGTTCGAGATTTAAAATTCTGCGGTTTAGTGCGTTCGGTATTCTCGCGGTTCAAGCAATTTGTGACAGTGTTTTGGTATTCGCTCAAAAGGAGTTTTGCTCTGGTAATATAGACCCTAATAACTGACTTATAGCAGCACTGTTATAATAAGTGGTTTCAGATCTGCAAGAGGGCATGAATGACAAAAGAAATGAATCTTTTGGACTGATATTTGTAATGAAATATATAGAAAATAGCCACAAAATGCTTCTACTTGAGCCATTTAAGAGGTTATAAAGGGAGAATATGACAGAAACAGATAACATATGGACATATGAGCAAAGACAAGTATTAAAAAGAATTCAGAAAATCTGCAAAAAATTACTCAAAACAGAGTTTAGATAACCTGATGATGAAATATAATTAACATACATAGAACTATAAGGGAAAAATGAAACAGATGTGAGAATTAATGTCAACAATATGAACAGATTAATTTCCGCTCATATACTTCATTTTCATCACTAGAATGCTGAACAGTTGACTTTTTTTTAAATCTTTTTATTAAAAAAATACTTACTGGATCCATGCCATCACATCTTAAAGCTATCATGAGCAGAATTATTGCAAAGAAAATTATGCATTCTTAAAATGCCCTATATAAAAATAAAGATTTCCTTCAGAACCCCATTACACACATCCATTGACACTAACTTTACTTAATGTCCTATATAAAATAGTTAAAGAAAAAATCCTATCATTCTAAATTTGACTGCCTCCACTACTTTTCTGATACCTCCCATAAGACTTTCTTGAATGTTAGTCTTATTCAGCTGCCCAGGCTGCATCCAATAATTTGCTATTTCCATTTTACCCAAAAGGACCGATTGATGAAGTCCCAATGTTGTAATAGTGTCTACCCACAGCCTATTCCAGCTACAAACTTTTCAAGCTGGATGTTTTATATATATGTTCACACATACACACACACACTCATAGACAGATATATGTATGAGATTTACATGAGATTTATATCAGTAAATCGAACCAAAGTACATCAACTATAATGACCACAGACCATCAAACTCAGGCACATTCTTTGAACCCATTGAAACTGCAAAGTACATGCTCCTGACATTACTTTTGCAGGGGGATTAACTCCGACACTCCCACAACCCTACTTGTTTTATTATATACCTATATATATAAATAGAGAGAGAGAGAAAGAGATCTATATAGCTAGATAGATATAAACATGTACTAACTTCAAAGTCACATAGCAGTGAGGAAAAACAACTAAAAACTTCACCCTCACTGAATTTCACAAACTAAGTAGACATATTTAGCTAACGTATATTTTTGACAGTTTTTAAAGAAACATGCAGATTTACATCTTCCTGATTTCACTGTTAGGACCACAAACATAAACAATCCACTCACAAACTGCCCTTCTAGCAGAACACATTAGTCTGTCCATTGTAGTGTACCTAAAAGGTACAACACTTTAAGTACCATTTACTTATATTAAAAAATCCTACACTAATCACATTGATGTAATGCATTCCAAATCAGATCAATGAAACATGTTCTGACGAAACATACACACACTACAAATTTGAAGTAGGTCTCAAATAAACCCATATATATATATATATATATATATATATATATATATATATATATACATATATATATATATATATATATATATATATATATATATATATATATGTGTGTGTGTGTGTGTGTGTGTGTGTGTGTGTGTGTGTGTGTGTGTGTGTGTGTGTGTGCGTGTGTGTGTCTGTGTGTGTAGATGGATATATACCCAACAATGTTAACATTCTCTCTAGGTGATGGTTACTGTTGATGTGCCACCCTGACCCCATGTGCAAAAATGGGAAAAGGACTGATAAACAGAAGGATGGTCTGATGAATTGATGGATATCCGTGTGTGTGTGTGTGTTTGTGTGTGTGTGTGTGTGTGTGTGTGTGTGTGTGTGTGTGTGTGTGTGTGTGTGTGTGTGTGTGTGTGTGTGTGTGTGTGTGTCTCTCTCTGTGTGTGCACACACGTTTGTGTGTGCATGAGTGCACGCATCATTTGCACCTTCCTTTCCACAACTCCGGCAACTGTCTGCAACATTAGTTCTTCCATTTTACCTTTAATTAAGTGTTAATCCTGCACTGGTATGATCCCTTTTAGTTTTCTTTAGCCTTCCCAAACATCTTCCAAGTTCTCCCTCAAACCATTTCCCACCCTCAGTGTCCCATTTCTCCTACATGTCATTTCAGTTTTCTATCCTACATAAGTCTGTGTATCCTAACCTTCTAATTCCTTTCACATCCACTCCTCTCACATGATACACTTGTCTTCTAGTGATTTTGTTTTATTTAACTAGAAATAGTCTGCAAAGAAGTGGACCATTTCAAGTCATTGATCTAGCAAGTTTAACTTGTAACAGGATTACCGAATATATATATATATATATATATATATATATATATATATATATATATATATATATATATATATATATATATATATATATATATATATATATATATATAATACATTATCTTGCATTTTATGGGGACCATGTTATACACTATAACACCATTATTTCTCCATTAAACATATACCTACTCATCAGAATAATAAAGGATGCAGTCCTTGTATTTCCTTTGCATCTTTTGTGGTTTTGCACCTAGCTTTTAGCAGCTGTAGTCCCATCATTCTATTTTATCAAGCAAGTCTGAATTTTCCATAGAATGTAATTCAACTGTTATTTCTGATAAACTATTCTTAAAACAAATACACCATGTAAGTGAAGTACAATTCTCTCATATCTTACACGAAGCAAGACACTTCTACATTTCACTGGTACCCATTCTTTCCTCCTTTTGATTCCTCAATTTCTTCGGTATCAATACCATATCATATCATATCATACCATACCATATCATATCACATCATATCACATCATATCATATCATATCATATCATACCATACCATATCATATATCATATCATACCATACCATATCATATCATAGTATATCATATCTCCTCTCTTCATCTCCCATGCATCTAAACAATTTTGATTAACCTTTACTGTACTCTGACACATCACCTCTGTCATCGTATAACTTGTCACCTTTTGTACCTTCCCGAAAAGTAGAGTTTAGTAGGTAGTCCACAGTTGACTTAAAAGTAGAATCACCTTTATTAAAGTGATATTCCATTTTTAACTCAACTGTGGACTATCTACTATTTTATTATTTTCTAGTATGTATTTTAAAGTTTGAATTTTATTAGTGAACTAGGTACCTAGCATATTTCAAGGAGTGAACTTCACACCCTCCACAATGTGAAGTTTCTGTTTGGTTTGTTTCTGAGCCAGTATAGGTTGCATACGGGGTTTTCTGAGACTTCGAGGGATACCACGGATTTTTATTTTTATGAACTTCACTGCTGTTATCATTTCTGGATGTCATTCTCCTTCTTAGCTTTGCACCTGTTTGATACTTCAATGCACATTCGATAAGAACATTATTATTCTTACCATACCAAGCCTGACTTAGCATCGCTCTGTGTTGTTTAGCTTGTACTGCTACCTCTATTCATTCTTGGCCTTATTCTTTTAAGTATTATAAGCACTTGGACTGGGCTGCAAGGGCACCCTTTAGGCTACATTTTAGTTACAGAACATACAGTTTCATAAACAAGTCATCTATCATCATGAAATTCTTAGCACAGCATTACACAAAACTATTAAATTAAAATTAACATTATTTGCAAAATCACAGTTTAAAAGAGGCAGGAAGTAACAAAATCTTAATCTCTAAATAAGAGTATTTCAAGTCATATTTTACAGTCTGTCACCAAGAAATAGGAAAAAAAATCATTTAATAATGCCAGCAGGATCTTTTTGCCATGCAAGGTTTAGCCAGTCAGGGAATAAGTAACTGCGGTTGAGGCACTAAGAAGAAAGGCAATCGATTTTCCTTGTGGGAACATGTTAAATGATTACCCCACTTTGTTTATTGAGTGCTTGTGTATCTAAATGTTACTTAGCAATTTTAGTAAATAAAGGTAGTGTTGGAAGTGTTCAAAAACAGCCAGGAAGAGTTGCAGTTTCTGGTCTTGAATGTGGATTGTTTTGGTCTTGGAAATCAATGAAGTCCATGAGATTACAGGGAACGCTGTTGGAAAGGGAAGAACATAGAGATCTTCTGAGTGGAAGTGTGTGAGTAATGTATCAAACAGCAGCAATGTTCTATGGTTAGTAGTGTGACACTAAGACTACAGGTAGCAATAAGGTCATCCATCTTTCTTCTGTAAGGATACCCGAAGGATGTCTACCCTGGGAAATCCGTGTTATGAGCTCATGTCTTGTTCAGTGCAAACTGCAGCCTAACTGTGTTAGATTCAGTGTCATTAACTATAATGGGAAGAACATATACAATGACTGGGTCCTTTGTAAAGATAAGGCAGTGTTCTGCTGTAAGGAAGTTGGATGAGTTATAGCTGGCTCCCAAGATGAAGGATTATCTTGGACCTTGCTGAATAAGTAGAATAAGGACCAGTTTACAGTGGCTGGCAGGTAGTTTTGCTTTTTATATGGAATGGTTTATTTACTACAGATGGATAACCTGTACATAGGAACAATGTGAACACTAATACATTTTCTTACCACATGGCTAACACCATCAATTTAAGCAGCTGTAAATTCATTTTGGTAGTCAATTAGCCTGATATGAATTTTTCTGAAATACTGCTTAACTTACTATGTCTTCTACTTACAAATTTTAGTGAGGTGTGGTTCTCAGAACTTGTGATATTTGACCTCTGGTTGATAACTTTAGTTCAGTTAAACAAAGTCAAAGCTCTGTGAAATGAAATTTCATTTTTCCTTCCTACAGGAAGGTGAACAGACTTGGTGACTCATTACAGTAATGACATGTAATTGCCAAACATCTCCCCCCCTCCCTCTCTCTCTCCCTCTCCATCTTCCTCTCTCTCCCTTGTGTGAAATAGGTGTCTAGTGATAATTTTGTCTTCTGCAATTCAGCAATTTCTAAGGTTGTAAAATTTTGTTATTCTAATTTACAGATGAAAACAATTCTCACTTGCTTTAGAATATCATCTTTCTTATCAACACTTACATAAAATCTAAAGACACACCAGTTACTGAAAAATGTATATATCACTTAGATGTTCCCTTTAACTTTGGAGTAGCAATGGATGGATTAAAAACTATTTATTTTCAAAGTCTGATGGCTGGACTAGACTATGGTACTAATAAGTCCTACTTCATTGTGGAACATTATTTCATCATTTTCTGTAACATGGCCTCTAAGTTACAAGTTGGCAAAGATTTTCTGCTGCAGGATACATTACAAGGTACCTCCTCTTCAAAGTTTTATTCATTTAGCCTTTGCACAAAGAGGAAGTAAGCCTTTGTGATTCCAGACTCCTTGAGTGGGAGAAGAGGCAGAACAAAATTGAAATGTTTTCATACTAACTGTGATAAAAGGAGGTACTGCCAGTACAGCTAGCTGGAATTTTGTAAATAATTATATGCCATTTGTGAACAGGAAATTGATTTATATAAGGTGCTTGTGTTACAAATGTATTAGAACTGTGGGTCATACAAGATGCTGGTGTTATTAGAACTGCATGTCATGTGTATATCAAACTGCTTTGTACAGACGTGTATGTTGAAAAGGCATTTTTAAAGTGCTGTGTTTGAAATGTACCCACAGTATGCCTAGTGCAGTGAACAGATACATTTAAACGGTTACAATACTGCATCTATTCTAACTGTTTAAATGTATATGTTTTAACAGAGGAAACTGGAGGGTGTAGTAATATCTGAAATTAAACCAATTTATAGGCTAGGCCATAAAGATGCTATCTCACTTTCAAGGCAGCCAGATATACAAAGTCTATACTAGGAAGCTTTCTGTGTTGTTTTTGGGGTGAACTAATTACTGCTCTGAAAGCATGAAGGAATACAATTGTTTTATGACTTTCAGCACCTGCCAAATATCTGAGCAAAAGCCATTGTATGTGTATTTTTACAGGTAGGTGCCAAGTACTGCTAGCTTCAAGCAATGGGGGTTTTGCCTTGGAACTAGGAGTCAGATGACCAGAAATTATGTCATTCTGCAAGCTATCCCTGCAGTAATATTTTAGATAATATTTTAGATATTATTTTGAGAAGTCTCTTAGTGAGACAGAACATTCTGCATTCTGTCTTTGACCTGACAACAACAAGAAGAACCATTCACCACATCATCTGCCTTGCTCTATTAGTAAGTTGCTAGAGTATAGTAATTCTCTTAGATACAGTCAGGAATATAGCAAAGATTAGTTTAGATATTATTTTTCTTTATTTGTTTGAGACTGTCCTTCAATGTTGTTTTAAATATTTCCTGTGATTTTGAACTCTAATGTCACTGTGAGTATATGCTTAGTATTTTCTTGTTCTTTTATTATTTATTATTACATATATTTGGTCAGAGATGGTGCTGGAGGTCTTGGCTTGGTCACTCAGCTGAGATCTCAACTCTGTAGCTGTGCCAGTAGGGAGCCTTTCTAGGGATCTGGAGAAAGAAGATCCAGCCCTGGACTGACTGTGGTCTCTGTGTGCTAAGGGAAATTGCACTTGATACAGAGAGCTGCATCTGGAATATTGTGTGTATACATGTTATCCTCCCAGTGAACGTCCCCCCCACAAGTGCCATTGATGAGGATTGAGGCACCTTGATTACTGGCCCAGAAATTGGATATCCACATCACACTGATTGGCAGTGGTGGGTCATCACACTAACTGTGAAGAAGGATAAACCTAGACATAACATGCAGAACTATGACAGATGTCAAAATTCTTAGTGAATAAGAGATTGTACCAAGGTATGTTCCTTCTTAAGTTATTTCTCATAGTATCATTAATTTCCTTTACAGTCCTGAACAATAACAGTAAAGGAACATTGGCCAGTATTTTATTATTGTTTTATTCTTAAGGCCTTATGTTTAGGGCTAGACACAGGGTCAAAGGTCACAGTCGGGCACTGGATAACAAAACATGAATAATAATAGTAGCAATGTATTGCAAAGACTACTACAGATTCCATGAGGGCGGCATGCAAGTTTTAGAGATCTGAATTTATAAATATCCAAACCAGTGGACTTTCCACCCTTATTTGATAAAGACTGCACAATCTGTGAGGGGTTCAGTGTGAGCCTTAACAATATTGCAGTCTACGTTATGGCTGTTTATAAACAAACATTCAAACTGATATGTTTGAAAGTCTTATTGTGTACCTTTTTGGTTTGCCTTTATTTTATTCTTCTATTTATTTTTTTATTGGTCCTCAGAATGCTTTATTTGCTTTCTTGGCAAATTGCTTCTTGCTTTAGAGAAGTGCTATAACTCTACATTTTTGATGTTGTTGCCTTGAGGGTGAACATTTACAGTGGAACATGCAATGTAAGGTCTTGGTAACGATCCTGGCTTTTGGATACATTCTTGTGTCCTAACAGTTTCCTAACAGTTTTCTTCAGGTGTGATCACTGTTCATCGCACTGATGAGATAAATAATGTGTTATGTTATATAATGTTATGTTATGTTATGTTATGTTATTTTATGTTATGGATAGAAATGGAGCATCAAACAAAAATAAACCTGTTGGACATCATTGTGTATCCCTATAAAGCTATTCAAGTGAATGCTGACTTACAAACTGATTTTTGCAACAGTGTTTGATCTTGGGGTCCAATCCATGTCTATTTTGTTTTATCATATAGGTTTGTATTAAAATAAAATGGAAAGCTTCCACAAGTCAAAAAACATAAGTTGAGGTCTAGCCGATTGAGACCAAATATTGTAGAGGTAACATCTGCACTAAATATTATTTGGAAGTCTCATAAGAAAGCATCAAGGAGCATTCTACTAACTCACTTATTTTAATCTGTAAACAAGCAAACTGCCACATGCCAGTCTGTAGTAGTAGGAAATATGTTGACCATAAAATATTGAATTTTTAATTCTTATGATTCCAGATTGTTCCAGAGTCATAAAATGTGTAAAACAACATTCTCACACTTAATGCAAACCATCTGATTTACTAAATTAAGTAGCTGTAAATTCTAAGCATTTCCTACGGATCAGAAAATGTATTATGCAAACTTTGATGCCACTACAGTTGTGGGCTGCATTTGTAAAGTTTTGCAGCTCAGCTATAATGAGCAACGCATTCTGAAGGCTTCTTCTGCTATGGATAAAGGGCAAAAAATCTTCCAAGGATCATAAAAAAATATGGCAGTACCCTTATACTGTTCTTTCGGAGTGAAACTGGTAAGGCAGATGGATTATTTAAAATACCGTGCCTGTATTTGATACAAATCATTGTGTTTACAAAACGACTTTATAGATGCTGCATGTATCAGTCCTATAAATGTGGGTACTGTCATTTCACTGACTCGCAGCCATAACTCGGCTAGTAAATGACTAATATCCTTAAGGAAACACAAAGCAGCTCCTTTCAGCATCTGCCAAGTCATTGCCCTCATTTGTTTATTGAATTAAATTCCTAACCTTCCATTTCTAAACAGTGTTCACTAGCTAAATCTCAGCTACTACAGAGGAACAACCTTTAATGGGGTTATAGCTGTGTTCAGTTTTAAGTGCATGTAAAATAAAGGAGCAATACTGCTCTCCTGGCTGCTTTTATCCTGAGGAAAAAAAGCTTGGATTTGTGCAATCTATTAATCTGTGAACTTTATACAAAATAACAAACCACATCTGTTTCCTGGTGCAGGATAACACAGCCCTACTAGGAAATGATTAGAGAGAGAATTCTGAATATAGTTAAAGGCATTACTGATGATGTTGTGTATAATGCAAGCATTCAGCACTGAGAATACATATATAAATACATAACAGCTAGCAACACTTATATATGTCTGGTGGCATGACTTGTTGAGAAAAAAGGGCAAAAGTGTTGATGAGTCTGGATAAAGCATTTCTGCTCCCTTTGCTTAATGTTAGACATGTTTCAAATTGCTTCAATATGGGTAGGTAAAACAGTCCTAAACCAAATGTTTTAATGTCCTATGTTGTTTTAGCAATAAAATGCAAAAGAATCTAAAGCTGACATTGTATCAGCCAGCAAAAAGCCCTGCGCTTAACTGAAGCTATTCACTTTGTTTTGTGGTTTTCAGCATGGTCATCTGTTATCAATAACAGTACTTCACACATGCCTGTTTGATGAGGGGTTACTGTAAAACATGTTGCTGTCAGCCGCAGGCTGGTTTTCATTAGTACTTGCTTGCTTTTTCTCCTTTTTCTTGATGATGATGACTACATAAGAAAAAAAGAAAGCCTGCAGAGGCCTTTCTGTAACATTGCACTATGCTTCACCATTTTTATTGTTGTTTCTGCTTGTCTCTTATTACAAAATAAAAATTTGCTGGAATGATGTCCTTAAAAAGCAACAGCAATTTTTTTGGTTTATAACTGTTAGCAGAAAGAAGGATGTGAATAGTGCAAGTTTTTAATTACAGTGACAGCATACACTGGTTCTCTTGTGCCCATGGTCAACTCAGAGTCTATAGCTTATGACTGAAATAAACTCATGACTGTTCATTTGTTCTAGCACTTATTTACCAAATTAAAGATTGATGAAAATAAATATGTATATTAAAGAGACCGATCTATTGTTTATATCTGGGCTTGGTGAAGTGACATGAGCTGTAACCTAATATTTGTTAACTTTTCAAATGTAGTAGTTTTGGCCACTGATGCATAACGTACTTTGGTAAAGATGTCACCTCAACAGGCAATAAAACTAGAGCCATGAGTTCAGTACATTGTGTTGTCTTTAAACTTCATTACTTAACAAAGTATGTTCTGGCTTCAGTATTTCTGACTGGTATACCCAGTACTGCTGGAAACTTAATGTAGATTTCTGAGAACAGAGGCTACAGTATGCCACACTTTGATGAGGCATTAACCAAGATGGTTAAGGTAAGTCATTCAGATATAGTCACCATTAGCATGACAGGAAACAATATTATAGAATGCTAGAGTCGTAACAGCCTGTCAGTAACTTTGTTGTCAAATTCTGTGTAACAGCTGTTCAAGTGATATTTTGTAAAACACATATGCCTTTCTTATTGATGCTATGCATATTGCCAGAAAAAATGGAATACTGACAGAATGAGTAGAGAAATGCCACTGCAGCTGATGGTGGAGATTCTTGTTGTTGTTTGCCTTCTACTGTCATTACAGAAGTCATGTAGCAATAAATACACATGCATATAGGTTAACAAAAGATATTGAATAGAATGGATAAAATGAAAGGCTACCCCAAAGGCACAGTGTGCTTATGTGAATGGACTCAAAACTAGAAACTTTGATTCAGACTGAATGTTTTAAGGATACAAATACAGGAATTACATTTTAAACTGAAGGTCGGGCAGGATAAGAGACAGAGCTGTTGGTCTGAATGATGTTGTGACACCCCTGCACAGGCCAAGTAATCAAGGAGCCTCAATCTTCACCACTAGCACCAGTGAGGGACATACACATTAGGAGGATAGCAAGTATACATACAGTAAAGTACAATTTCCCTTAACAGCACGGAGATATCACAGTCAGTCTGGGGCTGGTTTCTGCCTCTTTTTCCAGATTCCCAGTAAGACTCCCCACTGGCACAGCTATAAGGTTAAGATCTCAGCCGAGTGGTCAAGCCAAAACCTCCAGCACCCTCTCTGTTCAATCAGTGCTTCATGTCCCTGCCCAAGTAGCTCACACACACACACACACACACACACACACACACACACACACACACACACACACACACACACACACACACATTTTGAGATTTGCTTTATACACACACACACACACACACACACACACACACACACACACACACACACACACACACACACCTGGGGAAGGCTGGCACAGGTTTACTAGCTATGCCCCCTTCTATCACTGCCACCAACCCCTACTTATCAGCTACTATAAAGGCCCTTACAAAGGGTGATCAATCTTACTGTGTAATGTTACTATTACCCAAATGGTAAGTGTGACCAAGAGTAAGGCTATTTAGGAGTGGCCTGTGCAATGTCACCAAATACATATGCAAGTACTCTAAGAGCTTATATATCTCTAAACAAACCAGCCACAATTAAAAGGTTTAAATATATTTAATAATAAATAATAAATAATAAAAGAACAAGACAATACTCAATCAATACAGTAACTAAAGAGTTCAGAATCACAGAAAACATTTTAAAATAGCATTGCAGGACAGTTTCAAATAAATACAGAAAACATCTAAACTAATCTTTACTATATTCCTATCTATATCTAAAAGAAATTATTGTACCCTGGACTTACTTACAGAGCAAGGCAGATGCAGAAGTACTGAATGGATGTTTCTACATCCAAGACAAGATAAAAAATGCCCAGTCTCCCTATCTGAAAGAGTTCTTAAAATTAATATCACATATTACTGCTGGGTTAGCCTGGATGACATCACTCTTTGTCACCTGCTTTCAGTTCCCAGTCTAACAAAAACTAAGAATTTTATCATCTCTGCATGAGAAGTACATATCTCTCAGATGTGCAGCTGCTAGGAAGCAATAAATACTTTACATTTTAAACCTAGTAATTAAAATTACTTTCAAGACAATAGAAAAACTTCTAGCTCTAGACATTATGTCTGCTTACTGAGAGATAACACAATTGTAAGACACTTTACTTTTCAACTTATTTTCTTGAAGTTTAACAAGTTAACTCTGCATGTTCCAGCTTCTACTATTAAAACATACATTTGCACAGGTATATAGTTTATATACATTTCTATTCTTTTCCAGTAGAGTACACTGTGTTTACATGCTTGAAGCCCAGTACATATCATGCAGTTCAACACACACTTCTGCATTCTTCTTAAGACTGAGATGGTATCCTTTAAGCCCACTGGGCCAGTGGATACCACATCCCACAATGCTGAATCCTTCACAAATGCTTTCTATGGACATCTCCAAGAATGCATGGATCATGCAATCCCAAATAAATCCAAGTCCCTCTCCACCAAAGGCAAGCGTCCTGTCTGGTGGACCTCAGCCATTAACAAATTGTATAACAAAAGAAGGAAGCTACTGCACGACAGAGCAAAATCCCATAATGGGAAGACATCTCTGATCAACACTAGCAGAAAACTACGTTCTCTCATAAAAACATCCAAAGCCAACTTTGAGAGAAAAATCGCTAAGGACACTAAAGATAACCACAAAGCCTTCTTCAGCTATGTTAGAAACCTGGGTGGAAACCCTCAGATATGCTCAGAGTTAGTTCACAACAACAAAAAATACACTGAACCCACAGATATTGCCAACATTCTGGCTGACAGGTTCAGTGCAAATTTCTCCCCTCCCTCACCCCCAAAAGAAGAAATACTTATCCCAGCTGAATGTAATCTCCCTGTCATCTCAGATGTCCAGGTGAGAGCCGTCCTCAGCAAAGCTAAAAACACAGCATCAATGGGACCTGACGGTATCCTGGGTTGTGTGCTACGTGAACTCCAAGAGGAGCTAAATCCGCACATAAAAATGCTATTTAACCTTAGCCTTACTACAGGATATGTACCTGAACACTGGCGTACAGCAACAGTGGTCCCACTCCACAAAGGGGGTACCTCTACAGACCCTGGGAACTACCACCCCATAAGCTTAACCAGCCTGGTCTGCAAAGCTATGGAAAGAATCATTATGGAACTCATAAACAGAGACATTGGGGACCTACAGACACTTGATCCCACCCAGTTCGGCTTTGTAAAGGGCAGATCCTATCTTTTGAACCTGGTTGACTTTTTTGAAACAGTCACTAGAGCCATTGATGAGGGCAAAGCAGTCCATACAGCCTACCTGGACTTGGCTAAGGCCTTCAACACAATACCCCACTCAGGCATCATAAATAAGCTCAACAGCTTAAATGTAAACCCTTATGTCACTAGATGGGTTGCAAACTGGCTAAAGGACAGAACCCATAAAGTTAAAATTGCTGGAGCAATGTCAGACTCAAAGCCAGTCACAAGTGGTGTCCCACAGGGATCTGTCCTGGGACCCCTCTTGTTCGGCATTTATTTCTCAGATGTTAAAGCAAACATGGGAGGGTTGTGGCTGACAAAGTTCGCAGATGACTGCAAACTAGGCGCCATAGTCGATACACCAGTGGACACATACATCCTACAAAAAGGCCTCACAGAAACGGACAACTGGTGCTGGAGTCATGGCCTTAAACTAAATGCCAAAAAATGTACAGTCATCCCCTTTGGGAAAAACAAAGTACCCACAAATTATCACATAGACAGCAACCCACTGAGTACGGAAAAAGTAATCAGAGACCTAGGGACCCAAGTCGACAGTGACCTCTCATTTGACACCCACGTTGCCAAAGTGGTTAGAAAGACATTCTACCTTGCACACCTTATCATGAAGGGATTCACATCCAGATCCAAGGATGTCATTGTACCCCTATACTCCTCCCTCATCAGACCCATGATTGAGTACAATGCCCCATTTGGTATGTACCTCACCTGGCATTTGCAACAGCTGGAGAGACCACAAAAGTACCTCACCAAGAGGATCAAGGGTCTCCAACATATGTCTTATTCTGCCAGACTAAAGAAACTCCAGCTCTATTCAGTAGCATACCGCCTGCTCAGAGGTGATCTGTGCCTGACATACAAGGCCATGTCCAATCAGGAACTGATGGACATGCTCCACCTCAAAAAATCAAAATCCATCAGAACCACAAGAGCTAAAGACTTTAACCTCGGCACAAGTATGAATAGGACATACTGGAGGGATAGATTCATAACCCAGAGGCTTCCCATGCTCTGGAACAGAATCCCAGTTCATGTTAGGCAGAGCCCCTCACTAACTCTCTTCAAGAGAAATCTTGATGAGTGGATGGGAGATCATAAGTTTACCCCAGGGGTCACATATGTGTCACTACTAGACAGGGGCACAGTAAACTAATTCTATTATATAAGGGGACCTTCATTGTGTCACTACTAGACAGAGGCACAGTATTCTAAATCTATTCTGTGCATTTTTGTACCATTTCATGGGGTGGCAAAAGCCACATCACTATGGCTAGGCTTACAAATGCCCCAGGGCAGATAGCCTGGGGCATTTAACCTAAACTATGAAACTAAACTATGAAACTATGAAACTAAGTAGTTTAATATCCGCATAACATATAGTTCTCTTACATTTTTAAGACAAGCATATGAATCATAGTAATATTCACAATGACACACGAACATCTACAAAATTCCAGATAGCTGGGCTGGCAGTGTTACAGATGTATTAGAAATGAGGCAATGCAAGTTGGAAAACGTGTCTCACTCAATGCATAGAGGAAGAAAGGACAGTGTTGCCAGCAAATAGAATGAGGTTATCATGCTTTTTCACAAGGCAGTAAGCATCATTAGATGAAGACTTTAGTTTTCATAACAATTACAATAACAACAACAAAGGTATTCTTAGATAATAGAAACACTACAATTCAGGAGGGAGTTATGTGGACACTCACAGTTCATCTTGCGTTTCAAAATAAAAACCGAGAGAACTTTTGATAAAAAATCATGTGTAGCTTTACCAGTTATCACATAACTTGGTTCCCTCTGCTGCACTACTGGATATGTTTGATGAGTATCTGACCCCCACACATACTCAATATAAGTGAATCTGGTGTATGATATAATTATTTTTCTTCATTTTTGATTGGGGTTACATTTACTTTTGACATCAGTGTGTCATCTTAATTGATAAATATGGCTTTAAGTTATTTGTATAGATATTTGTGAAGGGATAGTCTCACTGATGGTTTTCTACTCATATTCTACACTAGTTGTTAGATAATTTATAGTAAGGTTATTTTTTTGTCTTGTCAGTTAATTTTTTTATCCTTTTTGTTTTTCCATTACCTATCGAGCATCAAGAATCAGTGATCAGTCAGCCCATTCATTCACTGTGAGGTGATTGCCAATTCTGGAGATCATCATTTATGCAGCCATAAATTTGTTTTTTGTTAGGCTCTAACCCTATGTGTTACAGGCTGACATTGACACCCACCTCACCAGGAGGGTCTGTTTTGCACTCTCTCTGCAGGCAGGTGCTTCCACCCACATGCTAATGAGGGTTGCCATGTCTCTGCTTATAGCTGTAATGAGGGCTCCCATGTCTCTGCTTACAGCTGTTTCACCTGCAAGTTTCTACTTATATGCATAGACACAGCTGCCCTATTACCAGTCCCTCCTCCCAGAGTAGGTAAGCTGTCATTTGCTGCTTATTCCAACTCTTCCCAAACTGACTGTTTCAGCACCTGAGTTAATAATCACTCTTAGGTTGCCTGGGGCATATTCAGAGCTTTACACTACTATACCACTTTACTAGGGATCAGTTAAATGTTTTCATCTATTTTAGCAGGTATTGTGTTAGTATGTTTTCATTTGCAATAGTTTTAATTACTAAAATATTTAGAATTTAGTCTGGTTTGTCATTGGTGCCATTTTTAATTACTTGTAGTCAGGGTTTTGTTTTATTCTTTCTTTTCTGAAAACAAAACACATTTTATTTAAAGAAAACCATCCAAAAATAAAGCTCAGTATTAAACTAATTAAATGAAATATATGTTACAATGTATTTGTTTGAACTTTAGTCATAAATTTAAAGTTCAGTCATCACATCTAGATTAATAAAAGCTGTTGTATTAACAGTATAAACTTACAATAATTCAAAACAGGTTTAAAATTACAAACAGTGACACAATCTAGCAATAGAGCATTTACTAAAACAGTAACAGAACAACAAATAATACAACAAATAAATAAAGAGGCTAGCATTGGGAGAGGCAGCTAATTATTAAAGAATACAAAGAAAACCCCTGGGGTTCAAAGAGTGAATTAACCTCCTATCTCCTGTTATTGTAACCAGGGTACTCAGTAATTGGCATTCCACTGCTTTTTCCCTGCAGTTACCAATGATGCCTCAGCATTTGCTAATTCCATTAAGAGACAGTATAAATCTGCAATCCTTAGTCTGCTTACTTCTGTTTTATGGCAATTATCTTTTTGGCCAGTAGAAAACTACCTCCAACGATGCCTGCTCTTGTTTTAGCCATCTTCATTCCTATGGCACCCACAGCAAAAGTACCAGTATAGACCGGTCAAAGGTCATTCAGCAGCAGCTGTGACTCCTTACAAAGTTCTAGTTTTGCATACTCCTTGAATATATGCACCTAAGTGATTATTTGACTTATTTCATATATCCAACATTACTGTAAACAGACAGGAAACATATGTCGAGTGTACTAGCAGTAAAAAAGCATACTTCTGCAGGCACTTCTAGGTTAAAATTTTAAACTCCTGAGAATAGGTAGTATAGGTCCTTAGGAGACTTCCAGGCTAATGACTCAAGAGACTCTGAACTGGAGAACCAAACAAGCAGTACGACACAGCAACTGGAGAGTACAAACTTTAATGAGAGTTAAGCACTTTCTCCCTCTTCAAGGGACTTTCTCAGAACAAAAGATACATCCCCCACCCAGCCCTTAAATAGCATGTCAATTAAAACAATTATACAATAAATTAATTAACCACAAAGCCACATCATTTAAAGGAATATATGTGCAATTACAAAAAATTATATTTAAAGACAAATACTCAAAATTAAAATACATAAAGAACATGTATGAATTATATTCTATCCCATGAGTCTACTGCCGTTACGTGTGTTAAAATTGAAGAATATTATGGGATAGAATATAATTCATACATGTTCTTTATGTATTTAAATATTATTTGTTTTTAAATACAATTTTTTGTAATTGCACATATTTTCCTTTAAATGATGTGGCTTTGTGGTTAATTAATTTATTGGATAATTGTTTTAATTGACATGCTATTTAAGGGCTGGGTGGGGGATGTATCTTTGGTTCTGAGGAAGTCCGTTGAATAGGGAAGAAAGTGCTTAACTGTCATTAAAGTTTGTACTCTCCAGTTGTTGTGTTGTACTGTGCTTGTTTAATGACTCAAGAGCCCTTACAACCCTAGTCAGTTTTACCCAGATTTTACCTAAATTTCTATCCCTAGTGGAAAAATAACAAAGGTCAGCAAGTGGGGTTTTGACAATTTTTACAGACTGTTTCTGTCCATAAGGGACATTGGCGCCACTCGAGGAGTGAATTTGCGATTTCCCATCCATTGGTCCAAATTGCACTTAAAGATGGTCAGAGAAGGGCTCTGCTTCACGTGAATAGGAAGCCTATTCGGGAGGAGAGACAATCTCTAAGATACATATCTGTCTCTTGAGCATGATCTATTTGTGCCAGAGATCAGGCTTAGATTCTTGGACTGGGTAACCCTTATGCAGTTAGTTTTACGAATATGCATCATTTCCATCAGGGCTGGGTCAGATACTGTCTTGTAGGTCACACATAGATCACCCCTCAGTAATCAACAGAAAATTGAATACAGTGATAGATATTTTAATTGGTTATGACATGTTGATTATACTCTGTATTTTTTGGTGAGAAACCTCTGAGGATGCTCCAACTGTTGCAAGTGCCTGGTGAGGTACATGCCAAAGGGTGCAATGTACTCAGTTACTGGTCTGATGAGGGCAGAGTACAGTGGTACTATGACATCCTTAGATCTGGATGCCATGTCCTTACTTATAAGCTGAGCCACATAGAGGGATTTCCTCACCACCATGTGCACGTGGTAATCAAAGCTCAGATTACTGTATATCTGAGTACCAAGATCTTTCAACACTGGGCCCACTCTTAGGGGAGTTCTAATGATGTTGTAAGTTGCAGGGGTATTTGATTTCCTAAAGGATATTATTATACATTTCTTTGCATTTAGTTTGAGGACAAGGCTATGACATCAGTCATTAGTCTGTATCAGTCCTTTCTGTAGGATATCAACTTGGCCAGCCAAAGGTTATCTACGTTTGCCTTGACATCTGACAAATATATCCCAAACAAGAGGGGGCAGCACTGAGCCCTATGGTACTCCACTGGTGACTGAGCTCTTCCTGGATGTGAATTCCCCCACTCTAATAGCATGTGTCTTATCCATGAGCCATTTGGCTATTCATCTCGTATATGGAGGTTTATGCCCAGTTTTGTGAGTTTATCTATAATACCCGAGTGGGCTATTATGTCAAATGCTTTGGCAAGATCAAGGTAGGTGGTATGCACTGTCTTACCATCATCTGTTGCCGTGATGACCTTCTTAAAGAAGTCCACCACATTGAACTGACATGACATGACCATGACAGTTGAAGTGGGTTGAGTCTAGAGTTTGAAGATTTCCTATGTCATTGTTAATCAGGTCCAAAATTAACCTTTCCATAGCCTTGCATATGAGGCTAGTAAGACTTATGAGTAGATAGTTTCCTGGGTCCATTGATTGTCCCCCCTTGTACCGAGGGACAACTGTTGTTGTCTTCCACTTAACTGGAACAAAGCCTGTCTGGAGACTGGGGTTAAAATAGAGATCTGAATGGTTCCACTAGGTGGTATTTCAAGCTATTTAATAGACACCCCTGGAATTCCATCAGGGCCCATTGATGTAATGTTTCAAGCTCTAGAGAGCACAGTGATGATCTGTTCTTTTGTGATGACAGGCAAAGAAATGGTAGGTATATTTCATGGGAGTGATCGGAGGTGATGAGGGAGTGAAATTTGAGATTAATTTATCGGCCAGCAGGTTTGCTCGGTCTTCTGACTGAGTATTGGTAGTGCCATCTAGAGCCAAATGAGCACATTGTTGAGTGTTTCCTTTAAGATTTCAGACATAACTAAAAATGCTTTGTGGTTATCCTTTGCTTGGGAAGCTATTTGGTCTTGTATTTAGCCTTCAAGGACTTGATTAGTTCCCTAATTTGTCTGTGAAGACTAATGAGGGATTTTTCTTTCTGTTGTACACCCTCCCACTTGCTTCTAGACAGGAATTTCTTCCATTTATTGTGTAATCTATTTATGCCAGAGGTCCACCAGGGTGACTTGTTTTTCCAGTTAAACCTGGGCTTAGTTTGGTCAGGTACTACCATTTCTATGCAGTTGTTTAAGTGGTTGTACTGTGTATTCATGTATACTTCTGTACAGGCTTTCATGTTTTTTTTGTTTTTGGGGTTAAGGGAAACTTTAAAATTGCCTATGTTATCACTTAATAGAAGTTAATTTGCCTTGTAAAAATTCTTTAAGGTTTTAGAGTTTGATGGGAATTCTACCATTACATTTATTTCAAAGCAGACCGTACATTTATTTCAAAGCAGACCGATTTATGATTTGACCTTACCAATGAGGACATTGCACTGGAAGTGGGGGGTGCAATGTTATCCCATGTTTATGAGTACTAGGTCAAGGTGAAGAGGATATCTGAGTCTCTAGTGGGAGTGCAGACCAACTGTTTCAGACCATTTGCATTGACAAAGTCCAGGAATCTCTGAGCCTCCATGTTAGTGGTCATGTATGTTTCCCATCTTATGGAGGGGTAGTTAGAATCACCTATGAGTAGTGTGTTGAGCTGAATGGTAAGTGATTCTGATAACGTCAGGTATGTGGACTGGTTTTCACGGTTCATGGTTGGGGACCTGTATCTAGTAATGGCATGTTGGGGAATTTTTGCCTGTGGTTCAGTTGGATGTGGAATAGCTCAAGTGAGTTGTCCTGCTTGATAAATCTTGCAGTGTGATTGTTTTTATGTAAATGGAAACACCTCTCCCTTTTTTTTTTCTTTTCAGAGGGTGGTATGAATGTGTGATAGGCATTGTAGTATTGCACTGCCAGCGTGCTTTCAGCAACCTTGAACCACATCTCTGTGACAGCATTCTTCAGGTGAGGAGAGCTTCCATGGAATGCAGTTTCTTGTTAAGACTTCTAATACTGAGTGGTGGTACCTTCAGCTTGGCATTAAAAGAATTTGTTACATTGTTAGGTCTTTTGAGTTGGCATTGCATAAAAAAGTACACTGTGGTTGTGGCTAATGCCTTGAACAGTACTCGAACGCCTAGTGGCGACAGGTGCAGACCATCTCTGGCAAAGCATCACGGTCTGTGGATCATGTCATCCCAGGCTGACAATTACTCGATCCCTTGGAATGACTCCAGAAGCTAAGCCAATTATTGAAGTTGATCATTTTCTGTTTGCATTGTGGTATCATTCTTGGAGAGGGTATAATGTTGCTCAATGCAAGGTTCATACCTACCTGTGACATGTATTCAGAGAGGTCTATCACGTCTTTCTTCATATAGTCCAGTGAGGTACATCTCAGGTCATTCACACCCACATGGAGTATGACTGGGTCATGCTAGTACTTGTGGTTGAGTGACCTGAGTGCCTGCATGATTTGGCAAATCCTGGATCCTGCCAGGCAACTGACTGTAACCCTCTCTTTATCAAACCTGGTGAGGGGGGCATCTGTTTGTCTCAAGATGAAATCTCCTATGACCAAGATGTTTGAATGTGTGATGTTTCACTTTAGGGGGTTACTTGTGGAGACACTGTGATGTAGTGGCTGGTGTCAACTTGGTTTTGTTTGCAAGTGGTTTCTGAGAGCAGCGTATAGGATGCTTCTGTGGTTTTCTCAAGTTATTTGTGAGTACCTCTTTAAATGTGTGTCTTTGAGTTGAGACCTTATTTATTCTGGGAAATGCGCATGTGCTGACAACTTGCTTGTTATTTGATTTGTCAGTATATGAGTCATGTCTCAGTTTTCATAATGTAACTACATCTCTCACATACTGTGTTTGCTTGTATCAGGATTAAGTGGTTACCGGTGTACATGATACAATTGCTACACTGCCTCAGGATGCCCATGTCCACCAGGCTGGCCCCAGAGATAGCAGGAAAGTGCCTATCCATGGTTTCAGGTTTTTTACTATGGGCTTAACCAAGGATAAGAGTGGGTAGATTTAACTACACTGGGATGATAGCACACAGACAAAGAATGGGTGCTATACTCAGTGTGAACTGCAGTTACCCACAATGCAATGCTGTCCTGTACACCTTGTGATTGTCCTTAGCCAGGGAGGCTATCCTGACCTCATAATTGGCCTTCTTCAACTTTATTAGACCTTTTAGCTTCTTTAGTCAACTCAGAGAGCTCTTGTCTCTGTATGAGTTGCTCTTTCTGATTTTGGTCATGACTTTTTTCTTTTGCTATATAGCCTATTAAGGTACGAATTCCATCAATGTGGTTTGTTTTTGATGCTTGGTCTGGGATTACTTCTGGTCGGTACAGCAGCCTCATTGTAGCCATTTACATATTTGTACAGGGTTTCTGTAAATAATTGTGTATAGGTAGTTGTGTTCTTGGGGTTTGGGGAAGCCATGAATTTTGACAAACTGTCAGTAAGTAGGATATTGTTTGCTTTAGCATAGTTCCTAACTTTAATTGGTTTAGTTAGGTTTTCTTGGTTGATTTTTGTTCTGAGAGAAACAACTTTTTGGTCCAACTTCACAAATGAGGATGTGATATGGTGTGTGGGGGGGGGGGGGGCAGCACTCTCTCATGTTGCTGAGTACTAGATCCAATATGTTTGATCCTCTGTTTGGAGACAGCATTATCTGGTCCAAGGTGTTTGCATTGAAGAAGTCCAGGAAATGTTGTACTTGTGAGTTAGAAGCAGTGTATATTTCCAAGTCTATAGAAGGGTAGTTAAAGTCTCCCACGAACAGGGTATTTGGTTAGATGGCAAGTGCCTCTAATAGGTCTAGGTAAGCAATATGCATTTCATGGATCATAGGGGGTGACCTGTAGCTGGCCAAGACATTGTAGGTAACTTGTCTATGGAAACTTGGACAAATTCAAGTGCATCATCCTGTTTCACCAACCTTGAGTTGTATTTGCTGCTAACATAGCTCTAGACACCTCCAACCCCGTCTATACTGCTGTTGGGCTAAATGTGTGGACAGCACAGTAGCCTTCCACTGCTGCAGCACTTTCTTTGGCTTTTAGCCAAGTCTCTGTAACAGCACATATGTCTACATTCTTCACAGTGAGGAGAGCTTGTAGGGTGTGGAGTTTCGTGTTTATTCTCCTAGCATTGACAAGTAACACATTAAGGTTGTTTTCAGTCTGATTTATGCAGAAGTGTTTGGTGACAAATAGAATTTGGATGAATAACTGCATAAAATGTTTAATTGTTCAAGTTTAAGTATTCATATTTATCATAGTGCTTAATTATCTAAGCACTTCACAACCAAAAGACTAATATGAATTCATTTTTCAATGGTACATTCCCTCTGGGGAGCAATTTTTCCAAAGCAGCAAAAGCTACTCAACCGGCTGGTTAACACCTTAACACTCATGTGGTGTGGAATGTCATGTGGTGTGGAATGTCACACCTCTAGCAGCCTATACACATCTTGCATTCCAGAATATTTTCTGAAAAATAAACTTAAAAAGTATAACATAGATAAATGTAAATAATTTTTGAACAGTAGAGGCTATTACAACTGTACAAACAGAAATGTTTGCTCAAAGCTGCAATGAGTTAGGCCTTCTGCCCTTGTGCTGTTGTTCTCCAAAATCTGCTGTGAGACTACAAAAGATAAGTGCTTATTTTCAACTGTTTTCTGCACATATGATTGACTAAAACAATACTTGCTGCATATCTGTTTAAACTGTGCAACTGTTTTTTTAGGCTTAGTGAAATGAATCCTTACCTCCGGTCTGATTTCTGTCACCTTTTTGTTTTCTCTACTTGTTCTGTTCATTGTACTTGTTGCTGCACTTGAAAAATACTAGTATAGAGATGACTCTGGTACTGCCTGTGACCTTTGGAGCTTGTAGTACAGTTAATTTTTGTCTAGAGAGGCCTAGCTGTTGCTTCATGGAGGGAGTTTCAGTTTGGTCTGATTTGGCTAGAGTTACTGCTACAGGGCTCTGTTTTAAATTTTAATGTTTTTTTTTTTGATTGGATAATTTGAACTTTGGCTAGTTCCTGTTTCTCTGCCTTAAATAGCCAGTGTTTAAACCAGTGTGTGCTTGTTTTCTCAAAGCTGCAGTGAGTTAGGCCTTCTGCCCTTGTTCTGCTGTTCTCCAAAACCTGCTATGAGACTACAACTGATAAGTCCTTATTTTCAACTGTTTTCTGCACTTCTGATTAGCTAAAACAATATTTGCTGCATATCTGTTTAAACTGGGCAACTGTTTTTTAGTGAATTGAATCCTTACCTCTGTCCTGATCTTGGTGGGTCTTGAGTTGCCCACCTCTACTGTAAATCTGATACTGGACACTCCTCCCAGTCCCATTGCATCAGCTCATTCTACTGAGTATATTGAAATCAGTTGTGAAGGTCCGCCCATTCCATCAGCTCATTCTACTGAGTACAGTGTGATTAGTTGTGAAGGCCCACCCCTTTAGCTTCTTAACCTTGAATTATCTTCTGCCTCCTCACTATCTACTTAAAAAACAACTTGTGCTTAGGTTTTCAACTGCATTTAGTTTGCTGCATTTTATATTGCTTGTTGGTAGCTTGATTAAATTGATGACAATATTCTACTGAATTCCTGCTTTATTTGACCTGTTTTTCTGTTGTGATTGTGAGCTAATTTATCACATTTGCACTGTTTTAAAGCAATTTAATGAATACCTGCATTTCATTACTGTTTAACTGTATTTCATTGCTATTTACTGCAATTCATTGCTGTTTAATTGCATTTTACTCCATTTCATTACTGTTTAACTGTAGTTTTTCATATTGTGAGTTCTGTGTTTGTCTGTAAGTGGTTAATCTGTGCTTTTGGTGAGTTTTGTTGTATTCTTACCTTTAAATTGAGTAGCATAGTCTGGATAGAAGGCTTGCTGCATCCAGAGATGTTTTTTTTTTTTGCCCTCTGTGTTTCTGGTAGCCATCTTGTGTTTCCCTTCGGTGTTTCTGGCAGCCATCTTGTATTGGCAGGGCCTATCTCATCTGCTAGTGAGAGTAGCAGGGCTGCCTGGACCCTGTCTGGCACAGGCTGATAAAGAAAGCAGGGACTGGCAGGATTGACTAGATTTCTGTGTTACTAGAACCTTCTCATTTTTGTGGTATTTAAACCCTGCGTTTGAGCTGGTTTGAGCTTGTTTGCACAACACACACTGCAGCTACACTGTTTGTAAGCCATTGTGAGATATTTCAGCTACAAAATTTTCCTTAGTAGCACTTGTGTGATCACCTAGTAGTACTCCTCTTAGACCTACCACCCTTTACCCCCTAAGCTCTCTCTGGCCTCTCTCCCTCAGATTCTGACAAATATGGATGCACAATTTCCTTTGGTATCTCATGCCACTCTGGTTGATATGTGCATCTTGAGACAGTGTAGCAACTGCCTCATGTACATGGACAACCCCCTACTACTGCCACATAGGAACACAATTTGTGAGAGATGCAATTTTCATTAAGAACCTAGAGTCTATGCTCTCTCCCTTACAAGCCAGTATATCTGGCACTGAGAAGGTTGTCAACACAAACATCACACCTCAAGCACCAGCCACACCTACACAACACACACTCACATATGCAGAGGTCCTCAACTAAAACATACCCAAACAAAAGAGACCTCCGAGGCAAACACATGTAAACTCCACTGCCCACCACACCACACACCACACATAGACCACACACCTGTGTCTCACAGCCACTAAGGCCAAACATAAACCCAGCATAGTAGTCATAGGAGAGTCCATTGTGAGACACCCAGATGTGCCCCTCACCAGGCAGGATAAGGAGAAAGTCATGGTTAGTTGTTTGTCAGGTGCCAGAATCTGCCATATCATCCATGCACTCAAGTCTCTCAACAACAGGTACTGTTATGACTCTGGCAGAGTGCATGTTGGAGTGAATGACTTGAGATGTACCTCCCTGGACTATATGAAGAGAGCACCAAAAGGCAGAAAGAAACTACTGGCCAAACTGCAGAAGTGTGCGAACCAAATACTCCACAATAAAACCACTGATATATTGATGCTGTAGAAAATGCTGGTAGTCCACAAAATAAAGCAAAAAAGTTTATTGTAAGACAATAGAAAGCTGGTAAGTGCTTTCATCCTCAACAAAAGAACTTCATCAGACAAATTAAAATCAAACACAGAACACATTTTAAATTAAAAGCAATACAAACTGTGATATCAATGACAAAATGTTAAATAAATACATGTTAATAGATATAAAAAAATATAAATACATAAAAAAAATCATCTCCACAATATTTTATTTTAAAAGAGATATATATATATATAAAAATATATAAAATAATAATAATCTGTTTTTATACTGATTTTTGATATGAATCTTAGTGTTGTTGATCATAAATATTGTTCCTTCTTTTATAAAGGGACAATATCGACACATACCACACTTCAACATATGTCCATTAGAAAAATGATTCACAGCATGTCCTTTCTCGAAATTTTTTTTTAAATTTCTACCTTTTCTAAAAATAACAGTAGGTTGTTCATCAATATGTGTTCTGATACTTTGGTCATGTGTGAGAATTGACCAATTTTTACTCAAAATATGTTTAATATCAGGACTATCAGTCATGTATGTAGAAATGAATGAAGTATTATAATCTTTTCCTGTAAAAACAGAGTTTAGGGGTGCAACATTCACTGTGTGTGTTACATCCATTGAAACCTCAGATAAAAGAGGTATATAAAAAATTCTTTCTCTCTTATTTACCACCTCTGAAAGGACATTGTTAACAAGTCTCAACGGGTAGCCCCTCTTTAAAAACATATCTTTTAAGGTATCACATTCATCTAAAAAATCTTCTGAAAGTGATACCATATGGGCAGCCCATACAAACTGTCCCTTAATAATAGCTTTTTTCTGTTTCTGAGGGTGGATGCTACTATAATGAAGTAGTGAATTTGAATATGTGTCTTTTCAATATATTTTAGATATAAACCTACTATTTTGGTAATCCTTAATTAATTTAATATCAAGGAAGGCTATCTCATGTAAGTTAAATGAATATGTAAATCTTAAAAATGAAGTGGTGGAATCTAAATATCTAATAAAATCACTAATAAGGGCATAGGGACCATCCCATAAAATAAAAAGGTCATCCAGGAATCGTGTATAATATTTAACATGCTTGTAAACGTCCAAAGGAAACAAATATTTCTTCTCCCACTGTAAAACCACTATGTTAGCAATTTTTTAGAGAAAGGACATGCTGTGAATCATTTTTCAAATGGACGTATGTTGAAGTGTGGTATGTATCAATACTGTCCCTTTATAAAGGAAGGAACAGTATTTATGATCAACAGCACTAAGATTCATATCAAAAATAAGTATAACTGTAACTCTGAACGTATTATTTATTGTGCCCTCTGTAACCTATGTGATTGTTTTTACATTGGAAAAACTGATAGAAAATTTAAAAATAAAATATATGAACATTTGTATGAAATAAGAACAGGCATAGAGACAAATGCTTTGTATAAACATACCTCAGAGAACAGTTACCACACTTTTAATTTTTTTGTTATTGATGGTGTCACGATGGATATCAGGGGGGGTGCCTTACTAGAAAAGAGAGAATTATACTGGCAGTTGTTATTAAATGCGAACAACTGGCCAGCTTTAAATGAATCCATTAATTCCCTTTTAAAATTCAGAGCTTTAAACAGATTATTTATTTATATATTTATATATTTATTTATATATTTATTCATTGCTCTTTTAAAAAATTGTGAAGTGGATGATCTTTTTTGTATATTTTCTATATTTTTTATAACTATTAACATGTATTTATTTAACATTTTGTCATTGACATCACAGTTTGTATTGCCCTTTTAATTTTTTGTTACTTAGGGGTAGTGGCTACTATCATGTGAAATACAAAGGGAGTCTTTAAAATGTGTTCTGTGTTTGATTTTAATTTGTCTGATGAAGTTCTTTTGTTGAGGACGAAAGTGCTTACCAACTTTCTATTGTCTTACAATAAACTTTTTTGCTTTACTTTGTGGACTACCAACATTTTCTACAGCATCAATATACCAGTGGTTCTATATGAAGAGAGACGTGATCGAGCTTGCTGAATATGTGTCCCAGGCAAGTATGTTCCTAGCCTTAAGCAGCATTTGCCCTCACCCAGAATGATGCCTCAATACAAACAGAAAATGATTGACTTTAACAATTGGCTTAGTTTCTGGTGTCATTTCAAGGGGATCCAGTACCTGACAGCCTGGGAATCTATCTCCCTTGTGCTTCAGGCTTCTGGCAAAGGCTCTTGTCTTCCCCATAGTGCCTTTTTTAGGCAATGTCATAAGGTCAAAACTGCCAACATGAAAATTTCATCAAAATCCAAATGAGAGGTCATGCTGCTAAATGCTAGGAGTCTAAACATGAAACTGCACTCATTGCAAGCATTCTTAACCCTGAAAGATACTGACATTTGTGCAGTCAAAGAAACCTGGTTCAAAGCGGCAGGGAGCACCCCAGCCATACCAGGTTACTCATCCTATCATGCATTCAGACCCCAAGCCTGTGGGCAGCAAAGCAAAAGGATGTGGAGTTGCAATATGTATTAAAGACATACATACCTGCAGGCTGGTCAAACAGTGTGACACAGGAGACACTCCAGGTGCAGTTAACCATTGACAACACACCTATTCAAATCATAGCTAGCTACAGGCCTCTAATTTTGACTCAAGATGCCCACTCTACCTATCTGGACCTCTTTGAATCTATCAAGATTCAACCCTTTTCCCTGATTCTGGGTGACTTTAACTATCCAACCATAGACTGTAAGAACTACTCATGCCAAAACACAAATGCCCAGAGATTCCTAGATTTCATCAATGCAAATGCCTTGGACCAGCTGGTAAACACCCCCACAAGGGGTGATAATATCTTGGACTTGGTATTAACCAACATGAGTAACCACTGCAGCATCCCTACAGTCTCTTCCTCCCTGGTAAGATCCAACTACAAAACGGTCATTTGTGAAGTCACCATCTATCCCGACACCCCCCCCCCCAGCTAGGGTCAAACAAAAAAATTCTCAAAAGCTGATTACAATCTCCTGAGGGAAGGTATAAACAGCTTCACAGCCAACTTCCCCTCCATAGGGACTGGCACATATGTCCAAACCTACACCAAAGTGCTATACGAGCATTTATATAGCTGCATGGAACCAAGAATACCAGATAGGACAAAACCCTCCTCCTCAAGGAAGAGTAAACCTGTCTAGTGGATGCCTGCAATAAATAAACTCTATAATAAAAGGAAAAAAATGCTGTCCAGGACCAAAAAGTGACAAGTGGCTAATTGGAAACAATCTCTCCTTAGCCTGAACAAGCAAATAAGAGCACTAATGAAATCCTCCAAAGCAAACTTTGAGTACAAATTGGCTACATCTACTAAAACAATTATACAGCCTTTTCACATATGTCTGGAATCTCAAAGGAAGCACTCAGATCTGCTCAGAACTGGTAGTCAAGGACACCACATACACACACACCATAGATATAGTCAACCTGCTAGCAGACAGGTTCAGTGAAAACTTCACCCCTCTGCCCCCCCCACCAGTAATTCAGGACATCCCCAGCCACCAGCCCCACCCCCCCCTTGTCTATAGGGAGAAAGTTATCCATGACCTCTCAAAGGCAAAAAATACAGCCTCCATGGGATCTGATAACATCCCAGGCTGCATCCTGCATGAACTCAGTCAGGAACTTGCAGCACCATTAGACACCCTATTCAACCAAAGCCTAAGTACTGGGTTCATCCTAGCCGAATGGAGGACAGCCACTGTCATCCCTTTACACAAAGGTGGAGCATCCACTGATACAGGAAATTATAGACCCATCAGCCTGACTAGCCTGATCTGCAAGGCCATGTAACGAATTATTATGGACCTCATTAACAAGGACATTGGAAACCTTCAAACACTCAACCCCACACAGTTTGGTTTTGCAAGGGGAGGTCATGCCTATTGAATTTGGTTGACTTCTTTAAGACAGTCACCAAAGCCATGGATTATGGGAAGATGCTGCACACTGCCAACCTTGACCTGGCCAAAGCCTTCAATACTATTCCCCACTCAGGTATAATAGATAAACTCAATTAAGCATCAATCCATATGCTACCAGATGGACAGCAAACTGGCTCACTGATAGAAGCCACCTAGTCAAAATAGTGCAAGCCACCTCAAGCAATAGACCTGTAATGAGCAGGGTACCCCAGAGATTGGTCTTGGGGCCTGTGTTGTTTGGGATGTACTTTTCTGAGGTGAAAGCCAAAACCAATGGGCTACGGCTGACCAAGTTTGCAGATGACTGCAAGCTGGGTGCTGTCATCAATTCCCCTAGTGATGTAGACATCCTCCTAAAGGGTCTTACTCAAACATATGACTGGTGTCAGAAACATGGCCTCAAATTGAATGACAAAAAATGCATCATCCTCCCCTTTAGGGAGAGTGACATCCCCACAAATTATTCACATTAATAACAAGATCCTAAGCACCCAATCAGCTGTGATGGACATGGGCACCCAGGTTGATAACAAACTGACATTTGATCACCATATTGCCACTGTTGTATGGAAAGCTTTCTACATGGCCTACCTCATTAGTAAGGGTATGTCATCCAGGGATAAGGAGGTCATAACATCCCTGTATTCTTCCATTATAAGACCCATTATTGAGTATCATGCCCCTTTTGGCATGTACCTCGCAAAGTACATGCAGCAGCTGGAGAGACCACACAGGTTCCTCACCAGGAGAATCCAGGTCCTCAAACATCTACCCTGCACAGATAGCCTAAAGGTCCTGTCCCTCTACTCAGTCTTATAAAGACTCATCAGAGATTACCTTTATCTGGCATACAAAGCAATCTCAGACCTCGCCTTGATGGGACTTCAGCATATCCACAAGTCTAGCTCCACTCGAGTAACCCACACATATGACATTAATGTGGTCTGTGACATCAATAGGACTTGTTGGAGGGACAGATTTGTGTCCCAGAGAATCCCACTTCTGTGGAATAGAATCCATCTCCACATCAAGTAGAGTACCTCATTAACTCTTTTTAAGAGCAACATGGAATCGGGAACAGAAAATACACCCCTGAGATTCCATCTGTGTCCCTGCTGGACAGGGACATTGGGTGCTGACTTGGAATATGGGCTAAATTGTTGGCTAGGCATGTAAGGGCCTCAGGGCCAATAGCCCAGAAACTTCCTGTGATCCTATGATCCTATGATCCTATGATCCTATGTTATCAGTAAGAAATATTCTTTACAGTGAGAATAGTGCATTCATACACCAGGATTCAATAAACTCCATGTAGGATCCACACAAAGCCTACATGGAGTTTACATGTGTATGGGTTTGGTGCTCAGCAAGCGGCAGTGTGCACCACCTCACAATGCATATTCATGTCACTCACAGCATCTAAGCGAGGTTTCATGGCTGGTAACAGTGTTGCTGGCCAGGAAACTGTGTAATCGAATGTGGATAACAATTCTGTTTAAAAAAGAGCTCCTACGTTTCGCTTTTATGTGTGGAATGCCACAATGATCACCAGGGCTTTACAGATAGCTCTCAGTCTGTTAGTTCAACACATCTGCACAAAGGCCAACATAATGTGGGGACAATCAGAAATAGGGACATATTTGACATAGGTGTCACATACAAATGTGGTAGAATGAAACTCAAACATACTTTTCAACCTCTTAGAACAAAAAATCTGGACAAAGCCATACATAATAGGGGGACAAAGGGCCAAAACTAGGGACAGATCCTAATATTACTCTTACAAACCCAGGAAGCTGATAGAATAATAGGTTTTACAGTCGCATGGATTTTCTGAAGCACATGCAGTTTGAAACTCAAATGTCTGTCATTATTTTCTGACTTCAGTCTGCAATGACATGCTAATGATTTGCTAGAAAACCAAAATATTATGAGGAAAAGATAAAAAATACGAGACAACACTGGATATTCTGCACAAATCAGAACAGTTGAGAGGTATGAACACAAATGTATGTAATACTGAGTCACATCAGTCCTGAGATCATCCCAGTGATATAGCAGAAAGCCACAAATTGGATAAGGAACACATCTGGACATCCTGGGAATATCTGGACAGTTGAGAGGTATGAATGTGAAGTATATGGTCCAAAAAGAATAGGACAGTATGCATACAGTGAAGAGTATTGTGATATCCCATTCCTGGCATTCTGTACTGAAGCTGTGTTAATGATCTGTAACAGGACATGGACTGCCATGTAAAATGAACACTCAGGGGAAGTGTGTGTATTGAATAGGGACACACAGATGAACTGTAGGAATGAACACAGGGAAAGAGAACAGGTAGAACAACCTAATGTACAGCAGATGAAGGCATGCCAGTGGAAGATGGTTGTAACAGCAGCACCAATCACAAATCTAGATGATACAATAGGGACTGTACAGTGAATATGTGTTTTCTGTGACTGTCACACAAGGTGACATAACAATGGGGAGGATGTCTATGTGAGATAAGCATCCTTACATGAATAATGCAGAGGACATCCATCAGCAATGTGAAATACAATTGAGGTAGGGTGTATATTGTGAAGCTGTGCAAACTGATATGCCCGAATATGAGTGAACTCTCAGGAGAGGTCTCCAGCAAGGTGGGCACAGGTATAGGCTCATGGAAAACATTAAAGAAACCAACCACAGTCGTGGACAATATCAGAATAATACCACCATTAACCCCATGCCTCTAATATAACATATGCAATTTAGAGTGATAAGAGATGAATCTACACACACACACACACACACACACACACACACACACACACACACACACACACACTTGAACAACTATTATGATACATCTGCACTCTATGAGGGCAACCACTCACAGTCTGTCCCGGCACTGTAACATGCTATACCTGTATGTGACAGTATGAGCAATACAGGCTAGCTGACTGGTAGGCATGGCATATAAGATCACAGGATCATAGGAAGTTACTAGGCAATGGCCTAGACAAGTTCTATCCTTATTTCCTCAATCAGCACCTAATGCCTGTGTCCAAGAGGGACACATGTGGAACCCCAGGGGTGAATTTATGGTTACCCATCCAATCATTCAGATTGCGTTTGAAGAGGGCCAATGAGGTGCTCTGTTTAACATGAAGTAGGAGTCTGTTTCAAAGGTGTGGTAACCTCTGGGAGACAAATCTGTCCCTCCAGCAGGTTTTATTAATGTTACATACTAGGTTAAGGTCTTTAGAACGAGTAACCTATCTACCATTTGACTTGTGGATATGCAGCATTTCAATAATTGCAGGTCAGAGATTGCCTTATATGCAAGGCAGAGATCACCTTGGAGTAGTCTGTATGAAACACAATAAACTGACAGTGATTTAAGATGACCCACATAGGACAGATGCTGAAGACCTTGAATTTTCCTTGTTAGGAACTTTTGTGGTTTCTCCAATTACAGCAGATGCTTGGAAAGGTACATAGCAAAAGGGGCATTATGCTCAATTATTGACCTGATGAGGGAATAGTACAGGGAGGTTATAACTTCTTTTTTTCTGGAGGCAATGTCCTTACTTATGACATGAGCAACATAGAATGCCCTTCTCACCACTGTGGAGACATGGTAGTCAAAGGTAAGATTGCTGTCAGCATGTGTGCCCAGGTCTCACCACTGACTGCGTACTTAGGGTGTTGCTATTGATGTAGTGGTTAGCAGGAACATTGTTCATACTGAAAGGGATGATAATACATTTTTTGCATTGAGTTTAAGGTCATGACTTTGGCACCAATCACTTGTTTCTGTAAGACCCTCTTGTAGGATGTTGACATCATTTGGAGATTCTATGATCACTCCCAGTTTACAGTTATCAGCAAACTTTGTCTGCCACAGACCTTTAGTTTTTACTTGTACTTCGGAGAAATAGATTCCAAACAGTAGAGATCCCTGTGGAGCACCACTGGTTACTAGTCTGCTGTTGGAGCTGGATTCCCCTGGTTTTACTATATGTGTTCTATCAGTGAGCCAGTTAATGACCCATCTAATGATATAAGAGTTGATACCTATTTTTTTTTTATTTCTCCAAAATTTTTGGGTATCTAATACCATGATGGGAATGGACCCCATTCCTAAGTCAAAGTACGATTAAAGTTCATGTAATTAGCATTGTTTCAGTCTTTGATGTCAGCCAGAAGTGCTCTTCAGAACATCCATAATGTGCCCAATAATGGCTTCTTCTGCAGTTCATATGGAGTTACATACTGTATATTGGTTACATATCTAAACATGACTGTAGAGTCTTTTTTATAAGACCTGTTGCTCCTACTACTATTGGAACTGTCTGGGTATCTTTCTTTCACATTGTTCTAAGCTCTGCCTCCAAATCCTGATATTTTATGACTTTGTGTCTCTCTGTGCCTAAGACACTGTAGTCACAGGGTGTAGCAATTTCAATGATCAGCGCTACTTTGATCTTCTTTTCATGGACCACTATATCTGGTTTTCTTGGATCTATCTTTTGACTGTTAGTAATGGGTGATCCCATATGATGTAGACTTCATCATTTTCTATGATGCTTTGTGGCTCATGTTTCCAGTGTTTTTCAGCCACTTCAATACCATAATGTTTGCATAATCCTCAGTACAACAGTCTTGCCACATTACTATGCCTTTCTGTATACAGTCCTTCTGTCATTAGTATGTCACAGCCAACAACAAGGTGTGTGATTGTTTCCAATGCTGTTTTGAAAAACCTACATTTGTCTATTTCTCCCATATGTTCAATGGACTTTGTAAACCAACGTGCATGTAGTCAACTATCTTGGGCCACCAATATTAACCTTTCATCTTTTGTTTTAAATTTGCCTCTCCTAACCATTCCTGAGTTCGCTCCTGATCAATATAAGGTTCTTCCAGGAGTTTTCTATACTTGCAACTATATTAATGCATTTTCCACATTTCTTGCCTTCTCACCTGATCCTTCACCTTATATTCTTTCTTTTGTTTTTTTTTTGGCACATTCAGTTGCTGCCTGATTTTTACCTACTTCTGGTTTTATTTCCATTCCCACTTGAAGCAGGGAAGTCATCATAGATTTATTCTCCTCATATTTCAAAACTTTCACTGTTTGGGTCTTGTGAGGTCAGCAGATATGTGTGCAGTTCCATGATTACAGATCTATACATGCAATCAATTTCAAGGAGTCCCATACCTCCTTCAGAACAGGGAATATATAATCTTGGCATGCACTGATTTTTATAAATCATTTGATGAGCATGAAACATCCTTGTTTTCCTGTCTAATCTACCCAACACCTTTTTGGGCCAGTCAGTCACTCCAAAACTGTAAGTTAGGACAGGAAAAGGAAATTTATTTAAGTCTTCTAAAATATTCTTTACCAAGTTTTATTCACATTTGTTCATATTTTATTGTTGATCCTTCATCAATTCCAAAATATTCATACACTCCCTCTTGCTCAAGTTCTTTTATATCACATTTCTGTCTCAGACTGATATTTTCTTGGTGCTGCAGCTTTGCTGCTTTAAACATTGCTTCTGCACATTTAGCAAGACTAAATGACATTCTTATATCATCTGAAAAAGTTTTGACTACTTGCATTTGTGCTTTCAGCTCCTCATCTGATGAGCTATACAGTTTTAAATCATTGACAAAGAGAAAATGAGAAGTCATTACACTTTGTTGTTTTCTAAGAGCCAAATTATAGCCATGGTCTAATCTGTTAAGTAGTCAGCTTGATGGGTTAAGGGCAAGACAGAATAGTAGCACTGACGGGGAGTCACCCTGGAATATCCCCCTCTGAATTTTTATCCCTGGGATAATAATTTGTCTTTTATCATGGCTTAATTGAACAGTGGTCTGCCACTGTTTCATGGTCACTGTAATATAATCGGCCAATGTAGGGTGCATCTTATACATTTTTAAGCACTCTTTTATCCATGAATGCAGGATACTGTCATATGCGTTTTTGTAATTAATCCATGCCATACCTAGATTCTTCCCCTTTTAACAGTTTTCGACTATGACTTTATTTAGCAACAAATGATCCTTTGTTCCATATGACTTTCTTTTATTACCCTTTTGTTCTATTGCCATAATTGAATTTTCTTCTAAATGACTATAAACTCTATCAACATCAATTCCTGTGTATAGTTTATACATCATTGGAAGGCAAGTTATTGGTCTATAATTTTTAAGATAACTTTCAGGTTCACTCTTAAGTAGGAGCATTGTTCATCCTGTTGTTAACCAGGCTGTTGTCTGTTTGGGGTACGCATATACATAGTTCTTAATCATAGCAAAATCTTCCTGCAAGGATGTTAATACTTTCAACCAGAAGTTAGACACCTGCATCTGGGACTGGGGTTTTCCATTTAGAGGCTTTTCTTAACTTTGTTTCAATCTCCCTGGCTGTTACTTCATCCCATTTCATATCCTATATATTTGAACTTGTTATTCTTTCTTTTACTTTTTCTATCCATTTAGCATCTTTGTTATGCTCCACATGATTTTCATAGATATTTCTCCAAAATGTATCTATTTCTTCTTCTTTGGGTGGTCTTTCAATTCCTTTCACCTTGCTTCCCAGTTGTCTATAAAACTTTTTGGGATCATCAATAAATTGCTTATTTTGTACTTTTCCTTTATATTTACCTGCATACCGTCTGTGCTGAGAATTTTAGTTTAATTGCAATAGTGCATGATATATCCTGATCTGTTCTAATACTGTGTGTTACTTTTATCACATCTATCTTTCTGAGTATTTTGTTGATCTGTTCCTTCTTCTATACTCTTCTAGCAATGACACTTCTTGTCTTAATCTCTTGATAGTTTTCGCTGTTTGATACTTCCATGACGATATTTAGTTTCTCCCCTTCCTTTCCCTTACTACCCTGTGTTCTTGAGGTAGACCTTTGTTATAATTTAGCTGCACGGTAATATATCCTGTTTATTTCTATTATATTGCATGGATCTCTATGGACAGTCCTAATTACTGCATTTATTTGTTTTATCAAACTTCTGACTTTTTGGGTTTTATTGACCTTCTGCAGTCTATTTCTTTCAATGATCTTAATATGTCTATCTGTCTCTATGAAATCAAACAACTCTTCTCTTAGCTCATTTTCTTCTAAACTGAGGGCACAATTTTTGATCTCCCTTTCCTGCAGGCATTGTATAGAAAGTTCTATAGCATCTTCCTATGGCACATTCTCTTCAATTTCATCCTGTGTCATCCATTGTTCTGTTATATGGGAACTCACTGGCCTATCACTCCTTAACATTGACTGCATCAGAGTTGCCACAGTTTCTTGTTCCATCCCTTCCTGTCCAGCTTAAAGTGAATGTTTATACTGCTTTCCTGTGGAAGACACCAAAATAACTTCATATGGCAACTGACCCATTGCTTCCTGTTCCACTGGCTTCTCTTTAATTTGGATGTCCATTGCTCTATCCTGCTGTGGTGCTTTTTGAGTTAGATTTTCTACACTTAATCCTTCACTTCGCAGGTGCTCTATAGCCTCAGTTTCTATTTCTTTAACTTCTCCATTACTAATCTCCTTTTCTACGTTTCCTCTTTTGCTTCTTATTTTTTGTATTGTAAAGTTTTCCAGGTCCAGATTCCTTTACTTGTATTTCTCTTCAAATACATTTGATGCTGCTCTTTTTGTATTGATTAGTTTTGCTTTCTCTTTTGCATAAATATTACACCATATTAAATCTTTTTTTCTTTCCCATGTCCATATTTCTTCTTCAGAAGTCTCCTGATCTTCCTGTTTCTCCTACTTTGGGGATGCGTTCCATCATGCTGTGATATAACTTATATTAGACCTTCTACATCAAATCCTTGATGTTGCAGGCATTCCCCAACTTCAGCTTCTATTTTACTTACCTTTTCTAAATTTCTGCTTTATGATATTATTTTTTTATTGGGAAATTATCCATATCTGGATGCATTTGCCTATATTTCTCTTTGAATATCATTGGGGCTGTCTTTTTTGTATTAAGTAATTTGGCTTTCGACTTTGCATAAATATTACACCATATCAAATCTCTCTTTCTTTCCCATGTCCATATTTCTTTTTTGTACTTTTCAAAAATCTCTAGGTTTTAGTGTTTATATTTTCACACAAATGTGTTGTATTAATGAACATAAATTTTTATTTGAAGTTTCTGACAGTTTTTCTTGTGGAAGTTTTTCTTTCCTCTAATTTCTCTCCTAATCTTTTTGTATATTTTGTGTCTGGAAATTCTGGGCTTTTTGCAAAATAGTAACAATACATAATTTCTTTCTTTCTTTCTTATCCTCAGTAGTCTACTCTATCATCTTTATGGCTCTTTTTTGGCCTATCAACGTTTGTGATTTTTGTGGACTGCTACTTCCTTCTACAACAGGGGGCCATCCTCTCCCTGGGCCTGGCCTAGCCCCATTGTAGGAATGTTTCTGTATTTTGAGGGTTGTACACTGTCATTTTTTCCAGTCCTGGCACCAGCACACCTACCAGGATTTTTGGGCACTTTCGTATCCTTGTGCACACAGCTATCTTTTTTTAAATTTTTGACCTATTTCTGTCCAAGATATATGCTATATAAAATACAGTCTATATATCAGTGTTGTCTTGTTGAGATTTTGTGAAAAACAGGGTCCACCTTGTGAAGGTACTCACCAAGACTTGAGAATGAATTCAATTTCAGCAATACTACTCTCCTTTGCTTGCTGACTTATCATCTCTCCATTCCTAGCTGGGTGAGTTTGTCAATGATGCCTGAGTGGGAGATAGTGTCAAAAGCCTTGGCTAAGTGTGGGTAGGCTGTATGCACATATTTCTCCTCTTCCAGGGCCTTGGTGACTGTCTTAAAGAAGTCCACCAGGTTTAACAGGTATGATCTCCCTCTGACAAATACAAACTGAGTAGGGTCAAGTGTTTGGAGATTATATCTTTGTTGACAAGGTCCATGATGATTTGCACCATGGCCTTGTAGATAAGGCTAGTCAGGGTAATAGGTCTATAGTTTCTGGGGTCAGTCAAAGCACCACCTCTATGCAAGGGAATAATGGTGTCCATTTTCCATTCAGCTGGGATGAAGCCGAAGACTATGAATGAAAAGAGTACCCAATGGAGTTGCTAATTCTTGTTAGAGCCCATGCAGGACACAGCCTGGGATGTTATCAGGTCCCATAGATGCTGTGTTTTTGGCCTTAGAGAGGGTGTTTACAACCTGCTCTTTAGAGATACAAGGTAGGGGACAGGTTGTTGGGATGTCATGGGATACATGGGGTGGGGATAGGGGAGTGAAGTTTTCACAGTACCTGTCAGCCAACAGGTTAGCTATGTCCACAGGCTCAGTATATGTGGTATCATTAACTACCATTTCGGCACACACTGTCACGAATGATATACATGCTATTAATGCTGTCATACACCTATGCATGTAGTGTGTGCATCAGCTGAACAGGTAGCACACATGCATCTGGTGTAACAACTTGATTGGTGTTCTGCACCATTAGACAGTAACGTATATTCCACAAAAAGAATACCTAGGTATGACCAATAAGATGTGTGACAGCTCACTGTGACACAGGTGGTACACTTCAGTTACACATCAGTGGAAGATGTGTAGGGAAGTACATGAAGAAGGGTGCATTGGCCTTTGATGTGGATTGCTCTGCACATACTCAGTACTTGTGTTACATTCAAGGGAGTAGTCAGCACTGTGACCATATGCTGGCAGACATTCCACTTACCATGTATCTAAGGACACGGGTCAATGATTGCCCACAATCTGTAGGCCTTCAGGCAGCTTGTTTGGATGCAGGATGTGTATGTCATCTGTGATGTCCTTCACTTAAATAATGAACAGGAAAAGAATTAGCAGGCACACTGATGTGCAGACCTGGTCACTGGCCCTGAGATATAGGTCACTTCATACATTTTAACATAATGAGATGCCATGTATGTGATGCACTGGTCTACCCAGTTGGTGATATAGCTGTTTAAGGCCACATATGGCAGTGTTGTTTGAATACCTCAGTGTGGATTTGTGTCAAATGCCTTGACCTGGTCAAGTTCCACAGGATGATACTGTTGTCTTCATGTATGTCCTCAATGACCTCTCTGAGGACATCTATTAGATGTAACATACATGATTTAACATTAGCAACTCACACAGGTCTGTTGCACACATCTGAAATATTACTAGCATCCATTTAGAAGAGGTCCATGATGACATGTTGGTCTACATCACACACGAGGAGAGTCAGGATGCCTCTATACATGCATGCATCAGGTGCTGTTCCCCCCAACTCAAATTGGTGCATGTTGATGTATACCCTTCTATGGGAACATAGCCCATGTGGACGGTGTGTTGAAGTGCAGATTCAACTGTATCAAGAGGGTATATGTCCTGAGTCATGCCATAGGTAATCTGTGATGTTGTCACAGCCTAGAGATTCCATGTAATAGGCCTGGATGAAGGTAAGACAGTGAAAACTGTCTATCGCGATCTAGCCTAGGGTTTTGACACAATCCCCCACACAAGTATCATTGAGAAACCCTCCCAGCTGGGGGATTGATCCCTAGATCACTAGATGGGTAACCAATTGTCTCACTGACACAACACATACTGTGAAAGTTGGCGAATCAACCTGTACCAGTAGAGCTGTCACCACTGGCAATCCCCAGGGATCCGTGCTTGGCCTTTCAATGTTTGGACTCTATTTTTCGATAATTCAGGCTAATGTATATGGCCTTTGGTTTACCAAGTCTATTGATTCTTGCTAGTGTGTGCAATTATTGAGTCTACCAGTGATGATAACTGTAGATCTTTGATGTGTGTTGTTCCTATTGAGCCACTGTAGCTAGATAGCATATGCATATAAGTACCGAGCATGTACAAGAACAGCACCATTTTGTACAGTCAGCCAGAGTGAATGCAGTCATGAATGGAGATGCACATGTGAGTGTGTATGAAGTAATGAGTGAATCATTTAGCTTAAATACTTGTTCTAATTACAGTTCCTGACAATGTTTATGTACAATAAATATCTTGAACCCATACACCGCTTCATCGTCTCATTTGAATGCATGAGACAAGTGACATGGTGCCAGAATGGGATCTGAAGTTGAAGCAACACACAAGGTATGAGGTACATAGTTAAAAGTGGAGAAATATACAGAAGCCAACTCGCAGACAGCTCAGTGATTATTCAAAGGTACTTAACTCATTAACTCTATATATATATATATATATATATATATATATATATGTATATGCAGATATATATCTATAGATAAAAAGAGAACATAACAAATACATATATGACCACATGCACCGTTAATGGGGGTGAGAGGGCCCAAGCAACATACATCTTGTATGTATTGATACCCCCCTACAGCCGAATAGGTCTGCCCTGCAGTACAATACCAACTGTTGCAAATCCCACAACCAGGACCTGACACAACATGGGCACAAGATGTTAACAGTTATCCATCCCACCGGTATGATGTCAGGCTGGTATCAATAACATAAATATATAACAAACAAAAAACGGCTATCAGGTAAAACCCAGTATATAAAAAAGGAATGTCTATAAAAACAACACTATACCGGGTACCACACACAAACATCTTTATTTAAACAAACAAACAAAATGTATAAAAGAGAGGTGAGCGCTTTTGCAACCCTAGTTGCTTCATCAGACATAGATATAAAACACTATGTTGCTTATATACTTGTGCACTCAATTAACTCTCAATTAATGATGTCATCCATTTAAGGAAATTTAAAGTTGTATTCAACCAAGATACATTGTCAAAGCTGCTATAAAATGACCACATAAAAAATATATAAACATATAAACATGATAAAAAAGTATAATTTATATGATATAACTGTGTGTATATCATGTATAAATAGGTGGTGTACCTATAAATAAAATATAATAATAATGTATGATATAAAAGATGTGTATATATGTGTGTGTCTAAAAAATACATATGTATAAAATGTATAAAATGTATAATGTATAGATATTGATGTAAAGGGAAAGTAAATGTATAAAGATTAAAAATGTTGTATAAAATGTTATTTGTGTGGGAGACATCTTGCTTTGAGAAAAGGAACTAAGGATGTGGACCCATTTAGCCCTGGATATTTATCAGCATTAAGCTTTATAATCCATCTTTGTTCACAACTCTCAGTAAAATTTCTATATCTCCTCCTCTCATATTCCTATAGATACGTTGTAAAACAAAAAACTTGAAAGAGTGTGAGGAGTCTGTGTTCATAACATGGTGAGTGAGTGCATTGGTTTTCTTATTGTTTATGATGTCCCGTATGTGTTCTAAAATTCTGTCCTTCAGATTTCTATTGGTCTTCCCAACATAGAAGACATGACATTTTTGACAGAAACAGTAATACACCACATCTGTGGTCTTACAATCAGCGTATGTATAAAAATAGAGTTCAGAGTTTCTCATAGGATGAACATATGGATTAGTGCTATATATATGCACACAGGCAGTGCATGACCTACAAGGAAAAGTACCTTGACGTGTAGAAACGCAGGCAATCTTCTTGGTGTCTTTATTACATTAATGTTGTTTAAGTGATAAATTATTCCTAAAGCTGAATCTGGGTGCATTACCAACAATTGAATGTAGGCTAGGAATTTCTTGTAAGATGTGCCAGTGCTTTTTAATGATATCTGTGTATTGATTCACATTACTTGCAAACTGAAACACTGCTCTAAAACCAGAGTTTTGTGTACCAGTAGCATTGTTATTATAAGAACTGTTAGCAGCTGATGTTTGAAAATACGGTTTACATCTTGAGTCCCTCATAGACCAAGCATCGGATATAGTTTTATCTATTTCATCAGTATGATATCCTCTTTCTAAAAAATCAGCTTTTAAATTCCTTAAAGCTAATGTAGCATCATTGTCATTATTGTGTGGTCTGAGGGTTCTATACACTTGTCCTTTCAGTACGTTTCTTGGAATGTGTCTTGGATGCATACTGGTTTTATGTAGATATGTATTTTTTCTAGTGGGTTTGTGGAAAATCTTGCTCTTAAGGCACATTAAATCTGATTTACTTATATGTACATCTAAAAATTCAATCTCGGACATAGAGAAATGATGTGTAAATTTCAGAAAATCAGTAGTTGTATGTAAATAATTCACAAAAGATATAAATTCCGAGTTGTTGCCTTTCCACAGCAAAAATACATCGTCCACAAAACGCACATACCATGATACTTGGTGTATAAAGGGATTTCTTTCAGAGAAAATATTTGTTTGTTCCCAACATACTAATGCCAAATTAGCGTATCTATTTGCACATGGAGTGCCCATCGCTACTCCAACTTGTGTAAAAAATTGTTCTACAAAATAAACAACATTGCTCTCCAATATAATTTCTAACAAGCTACAGATTAGTTGAACTCTATCATTAGTGAAACATCTATTTACTATTAAAAAATTCCTAATCATGTCAATGCCCCATGCATTTGGAATGCTGGTGAATAATGACTCTATGTCCATTGTAACTAGAGCAAAGTCCTCATCCTCTGTAAAACTCTCCATCCTGTTGTGTAGTTTCTCAAGAAACATTTTAGTGTCCCTTAGGATAGTATGACAGTTCTCCAATAATCCATGTAGTGTGCCTTCAACAAAAATAGATAGAGGCTCAATACACCAACCAGCCCCTGATACTATAGGGCGCATCGGTGGTGAAGCTCTGTCTTTATGAATCTTGGGTAGGCCATAGATTTTAGGAATAGTTGGATTTAAAACAGTAAAATATTTAAACAATGCTTCATCTATCAAACCAGTAATAAGTAAGTCAAACATCAAAAATGAAACCTTATCAATAATAGCATTTACCATCACTCTAGAGATCGATCTATAGGTCTCATTATTAAACAAAAGCTTATGCATTTGTTGCAAATAGAGTTGTTTATCTAAAAGAACAATGCCTCCACCCTTGTCTGCCTGTTTAATGACTAGAGATTGTAAATTCTTCAATTCTTTTAATGCTCTTTGCTCATTAATGGTGAGATTATTATAATAATATTCATTCAGACCATCTTCATGTATCTGCCTAAACGAAGTTTCACAAATATCCAAAAATCTCTGTATACTAGGGGGAGTATTAGGAATACATGTGCTAGGGTGCTTATACACATTAATAACGCTGACATCATTGTTAGGGAACATAACTTTTAATGACAAATTTCTGCCAAGTAACTTTAAGTCTTTTATCATTTCAGTTAAATTTGCTTTGCTAGCTGGTATAAATGATAAACCTTTACTTAATAGATTTGACTGATCAGACGTCTCCCACACAAATAACATTTTATACAACATTTTATACAACATTTTTAATCTTTATACATTTACTTTCCCTTTACATCAATATCTATACATTATACATTTTATACATTTTATACATATGTATTTTTTAGACACACACATATATACACATCTTTTATATCATACATTATTATTATATTTTATTTATATGTACACCACCTATTTATACATGATATACACACAGTTATATCATATAAATTATACTTTTTATCATGTTTATATGTTTATATATTTTTTATGTGGTCATTTTATAGCAGCTTTGACAATATATCTTGGTTGAATACAACTTTAAATTTCCTTAAATGGATGACATCATTAATTGAGAGTTAATTGAGTGTACAAGTATATAAGCAACAGAGTGTTTTATATCTATGTCTGATGATGCAACAAGGGTTGCGAAAGCACTCACCTCTCTTTTATACATTTTGTTTGTTTGTTTAAATAAAGACGTTATTGTGTGGTACCCGGTATAGTGTTGTTTTTATAGACATTCTTTTTTTATATACTGGGTTTTACCTGATAGCCGTTTTTTGTTTGTTATATGTTTATTTTATTTTTATTCGGCCAAAGGACACACGCGTCTATGGAAAACACATCCACTAAGTTATCCAGTGATGGTCATCACCAACGGTTTCTTAGAATTCTGGATATACCAGTTAACCCACTCCTTGATGAGAACTTACAAGATAATTTATAAGACAATGTAAGCACTCAAGATTTATCAGAGTTTTTTAGTCAGTATAAACAGTTGGAGAACTTGATGTATAAGTATAAGAGGCTACAATGGCAACGCCTGCACCTACAAGCCTCACTAGAATCTAACATCATTCCTTGAGGCTTGAGGGTATTAAATATGCCTACTTGTGGAGAGACTTATCCTGTTCTTCTAAGGAAATGGCAGGAATTGAACTTACAGTTTAGTGCTAAATATATGGATCTATTGATTTAGTTTTTCTCACCTATTGAGCAGGAACTTAAAGCTGAAATCATTGCTTTAGAGACAACTATAAATGAGAACTTTTCTCATGACACTATATTTCTTAAATTGAATGAGCGCCAAGAAAATATTATGACTTATGAGAAAAAACTTCAAATCACTAAATTATCCAAGTTGAATAGGGACAAAAGAGACTTTGCTACCAACAATGTCTTCTCATGGCCAAAGGAAAATACTTTTAGGCAAAGCACAGTTCCTAATACAACTAGAAACTTGCATCCTTCCCCTTTAAATGAAAGCACTAAACAGGATGCTGTTTCACACAGCACTTCCGGTTTTCCGGTTGCAGTAACTGCTAGTGTGCGTGATGAGAGCAACGCTAACACGGTTCTACATGCTGCAGAGCGCCCTGCTGATCAGTCGAGTTCTTCGGATGATAATGCCACTAAATCTGGAGCTATTCCCAAGAAAACTTGTGTACTCATGTCGTTAGCAGCTATGCCATCTATTACAAACACTAAAGCAGTGAGGCCCAATAGCGAGATACTTGGAAACACAGATAGCGTTTTTTTAGATGCCAGCAAGCAGGGCGACTACAAACTGAAGGTCCCATTGCCCTACAGAACTCGGATGAAGAACCAACACAAAGGGCAGCCATTCCACGTAATTTCAATGGATGGTGCAGTTCAATCACCGAAGAGGAGAAGGACCTAAACACAGGTTTGGTTATGAACCTTTCTTCATTTACCCTAACTCCTGATCAGTCAAATCTATTAAGTAAAGGTTTATCATTTATACCAGCTAGCAAAGCAAATTTAACTGAAATGATAAAAGACTTAAAGTTACTTGGCAGAAATTTGTCATTAAAAGTTATATTCCCTAACAATGATGTCAACGTTATTAATGTGTATAAGCACCCTAGCACATTTATTCCTAATACTCCCCCTAGTATACAGAGATTTTTGGATATTTGTGAAACTTCGTTTAGGCAGATACATGAAGATGGTCTGAATGAATATTATTATAATAATCTCACCATTAATGAGCAAAGAGCATTAAAAGAATTGAAGAATTTACAATCTCTAGTCATTAAACAGGCAGACAAGGGTGGAGGCATTGTTCTTTTAGATAAACAACTCTATTTGCAACAAATGCATAAGCTTTTATTTAATAATGAGACCTATAGATAGATCTCTAGAGTGATGGTAAATGCTATTATTGATAAGGTTTCATTTTTGATGTTTGACTTACTTATTACTGGTTTGATAGATGAAGCATTGTTTAAATATTTTACTGTTTTAAATCCAACTATTCCTAAAATCTATGGCCTACCCAAGATTCATAAAGACAGAGCTTCACCACCGATGCGCCCTATAGTATCAGGGGCTGGTTGGTGTACTGAGCCTCTATCTATTTTTGTTGAAGGCACACTACATGGACTATTGCAGAACTGTCATACTATCCTAAGGGACACTAAAATGTTTCTTGAGAAACTACACAACAGGATGGAGAGTTTTACAGAGGATGAGGACTTTGCTCTAGTTACAATGGACATAGAGTCATTATTCACCAGCATTCCAAATGCATGGGGCATTGACATGATTAGGAATTTTTTAACAGTAAATAGATGTTTCACTAATGATAGAGTTCAACTAATCTGTAGCTTGTTAGAAATTATATTGGAGAACAATGTTGTCTATTTTGAAGAACAATTTTTTATACAACAAGTTGGAGTAGCGATGGGCACTCCATGTGCAAATAGCTACGCTAATTTGGCATTAGTATGTTGGGAACAAACAAATATTCTCTCTGAAAGAAATCCCTTTATACACCAAGTATCATGATATGTGCGTTTTGTGGACGATATATTTTTGCTGTGGAAAGGCAACAACTCGGAATTTATATCTTTTGTGAATTATTTACATACGACTACTGATTTTCTGAAATTTACACATCATTTCTCTATGTCCGAGATTGAATTTTTAGATGTACGTATAAGTAAATCAGATTTAATGTGCCTTAAGAGCAAGATTTTCCACAAACCCACTAGGAAAAATACATATCTACATAAAACCAGTATGCATCCAAGACACATTCCAAGAAACGTACTGAAAGGACAAGTGTATAGAACCCTCAGACTACACAATAATGACAATGATGCTACATTAGCTTTAAGGAATTTAAAAGCTGATTTTTTAGAAAGAGGATATCATACTGATGAAATAGATAAAACTATATCCGATGCTTGGTCTATGAGGGACTCAAGATGTAAACCGTATTTTCAAACATCAGCTGCTAACAGTTCTTATAATAACAATGCTACTGGTACACAAAACTCTGGTTTTAGAGCAGTGTTTCAGTTTGCAAGTAATGTGAATCAATACACAGATATCATTAAAAAGCACTGGCACATCCTACAAGAAATTCCTAGCCTACATTCAATTGTTGGTAATGCACCCAGATTCAGCTTTAGGAATAATTTATCACTTAAACAACATTAATGTAATAAAGACACCAAGAAGATTGCCTGTGTTTCTACACGTCAAGGTACTTTTCCTTGTAGGTCATGCACTGCCTGTGTGCATATATATAGCACTAATCCATATGTTCATCCTATGAGAAACTCTGAACTCTATTTTTATACATACGCTGATTGTAAGACCACAGATGTGGTGTATTACTGTTTCTGTCGAAAATGTCATGTCTTCTATGTTGGGAAGACCAATAGAAATCTGAAGGACAGAATTTTAGAACACATACGGGACATCAGAAACAATAAGAAAACCAATGCACTCGCTCAACATGTTATGAACACAGACTCCTCACACTCTTTCAAGTTTTTTGTTTTACAACGTATCTATAGGAATATGGGAGGAGGAGATATAGAAAATTTTACTGAGAGTTGTGAACAAAGATGGATTATAAAGCTTAATGCTGATAAATATCCAGGGCTAAATGGGTCCACATCCTTAGTTCCTTTTCTCAAAGCAAGATATCTCCCACACAAATAACATTTTATACAACATTTTATACAACATTTTTAATCTTTATACATTTACTTTCCCTTTACATCAATATCTATACATTATACATTTTATACATTTTATACATATGTATTTTTTAGACACACACATATATACACATCTTTTATATCATACATTATTATTATATTTTATTTATAGGTACACCACCTATTTATACATGATATACACACAGTTATATCATATAAATTATACTTTTTATCATGTTTATATATTTTTTATGTGGTCATTTTATAGCAGCTTTGACAATGTATCTTGGTTGAATACAACTTTAAATTTCCTTAAATGGATGACATCATTAATTGAGAGTTAATTGAGTGTACAAGTATATAAGCAACAGAGTGTTTTATATCTACGTCTGATGAAGTAACTAGGGTTGCGAAAGCGCTCACCTCTCCTTTATACATTTTGTTTGTTTGTTTAAATAAAGACGTTATTGTGTGGTACCCGGTATAGTGTTGTTTTTATGGTATCAATAACATATCATGCAGTACAGTCTGGCTAACATAGGGAATGTACAATGTGAAAGCAATAAACATTTCAAAGATACATATACACAGACGCATATATGCAGATACATATATATATATATATATATATATATATATATATATATATATATATATATATACACACACATATATATTATGTAGAGGGTACACAACATACGGAACAGCCAGTATGCCCATGGTTGCCACCTTACCAACTGAACACTGTATGAGTCACCCATATAAATGACAATTGTTGCCTGCAACATATACCCACACAGAGGTCAAAGGATATAATACCACACACAGGTTTGCATACATGAGAAAGCTTTATTTGTGTAATATTACAGTTGTATATGCCATGCCATATAGTTGTTTAGACTCTGAAATACATATAAACAGATTAATGCAACTGTCAAACAGATAAATTAATACAGTAGTCTGGAAAGAATTACATATGTTGCTGTCCAGGCCAAGGCCTTCAAGTAGTGCAACAGTAAAGACAGGCTGGGCCACAGGATAACAATCAATCAACAGTAAGTAATGAAGATGTATATTCCATCAGCATCTAGCTACACTCTGTACACAATCTCTAGGGGGTAAAGACCTCAGTTAACACAATGCGATGTATCTGTTACATAACAAGGTATAACTGAAACCATCACAATCACACTGACAAACAGAACAGTCTGTATGGCAGGAAGCAGTAGACCTGCATTTACTCAAGGTGAATTGTATGGTAATGTACATCCAGATACCTTAAGGCAGCTTACCCCTGATACCCCCACATGTTGTAACAGCCTAGGTTAGTTATGGTGCATTCATACCCCCATAGATTGACATACAGAGCCATACACCACTGTTACATACACTGGTCTATGGACTGCATAAGGGGACACATGTATTGTGCAGATGAAGCCCACACATATTTGGACCCAACCCCACAATATGTGTGGGGGCCACAACAGCAGTGGAATGATGGCAGGAGTGGCAGCATGACATACTCACAGGCCACTACATAACAACCCCTGACAGCATGTCATATGGACAATGCCTGGTATGTAGGTGGAGGACAGAGGCTGGAACACAGGCCCATATGTGAAATACACACTAAGCAAGTCACTGGTATTACAGGATAGTATGCAACATACCCTTAGTCAGGAATATGAAGTCAGAAACACAAATGGATGTAGTCATGTACTGATAGCACTCAACACACACACACAGCCAGTGATATATCTGACACAAGACCTGTGTGGTGGACAGGCAAATTGTAACACGCACACCTCTGCCTATTAAGTGGATAGGCACGTAGTTGAGAACTATACAGACAGACAGCAGTCAGTGTTAAACTAGTATGTACACACAAAGCCTGTAACACTTGTGCTATACAATGCATACAACAACAGTACTCACACTTTCTGTTTGTAGTTCTGGAACCTCCTACAAATATGTAGCTGGTCTGAGTGTGCAAGTGCTCTTGTGAGAGGTATTGCTACCTGCTGTCTGTAACACTTCTTCCCACATACAGGAAGGATGTCCACCATACAAGAAAGGTAAAGGGACCACGCCCATATGATGTAGGGATTTATAGTAGTGGGTTGCCATGACAATGGTAACTGGAAGTACTACACAGCTGGCTGCATGCAGGTAGCAAGTGGAGGACACTGGTACATAGCCCATCACCTAATCGTGCATCACCCACAAAAGCCATGCTGCAGTCTATTCCAGACAGCTCGATCCATTTAATGGAGAGAGAGAGATGCAGGGAAATAAAGTGAAAGAGAAAACAAACCAAAACCATACAACAGCTCCTGCACCGCAACAACACCAGAAAATACAACAAAGGAAGCAGGCTAAGGAGTGAAAAATAATGACCTCCTACAAGGATACTATCCACAACAGACCTCATCCTCACAACAGGTATGTGAAGAATACATGCATGTAATTGACTGTAGTACCTGGTCCATAATACTGGGGTAGATGATGTGGAATGATACACATGTGCCATTGGGTGTTGCTGTTGTAATGATCTTCAGTTGAATAACTGCTATGGACATTAGAGTCTGTCCCTGTGGGTAGTGAGCCATATCCGTCAACTGTGTAGAGCAGCACCGACTGACAAGATGTATGCCAATATAGTGTGTGGTGTGTAATGGAAGGGATGTATATTACTGTGGCCAATAGTTGGTGGTGGAAGTAATGTCATGATGATGGACACATGGGTTCCACAGCCCACCACTTGCAAGACACTCAGGTTAACATGTATTGTAGCATGCTGAAATGTCATAGGTGTGTAATAGGGTTACCTGCAATCTGGCCCTATATATACTTCCCTAATGTTAGGTTGTGTCCATATGTGGCACCTGTCTGTGTTGTAGCAAGGCAGAACAGTGCAGCTGTGTAGGAAGGAGTTTTGAGATTGTGGACCTGATATCTGAATGCACCCTATATATAGGTATGTGTGTATATATATATATATATATGTTTGGGATTAATTTTCAATTAGCAATAATCACGCCTTGGATAAACCTCATTGGCTATGATATATATATATATATATATATATATATATATATATATATATGTGTGTGTGTGTTTTATATATATATATATATATATATATACATATATATACATATATATATATACATATATATATATATATATATATATATATATATATATATATATATATATACATATATATATATATATATATATATATATATATGTATGTATGTCCACAGATATACAGATACCCATATGTAGACCTATATATAAACACATATATACATCATATATCTACATATATATATATATATATATATATATATATATATATATATATATATATGTGTGCACATGTCTACATATATACAAACACACACACATATATGTATGTAAATATATGTCCCCTATATTACCACCACAGTGCTGCATCCTATTTGCGAGGGAACAGCACACATAGCAATACACACAGATTTATACAGCTGTAAGTGTGTGCAACATGGACGGGTATGTCACATGTGAACCCCTTTTTGGGGCCACATTGCCCTTGTCTGGGAAGTAGGGAATGGGAATATGGGGAAGTATGGCAGATATATTTGTGGAGGTGATCCAGGTTGGTAGATATAGAGGACAGCCTACAGGGGTGGTATATGACACATGTGGTGGGTAAACATCCTAAATGGTGTGTGTGGTCTGCGATTTGGAAGCCCCATGGGCCCCAATAAGGAAACAATGGGAACAAGCCTCCCACACATTGCTACTCACAGCAGCAGTCCACGTCCCGAAGGTGCCTGGCCTTGAAGCTGAGCAGGAAGAGCATGTGGACCCTGTGAATGTGTACTGTGTGCCTCAAGGTGATGTAGCACATCCGACATGTGTCTGTGGAGCCTGCTATGGAACAGACCCTGGACCTGACCTCAGGGGACAGGATCATGTCTGTGTGTGCCCCCCCGGGGGGGGCAACATCCCCTGAGGTGGTTCCACCTGAAAGTAGTGCTGGACCAGTACATGAGGAGGCCCCAGGGTGGGTTCCACATATAATGTGGCCAGGTAGCATGGCCAGATGAGTTTGGAGAGATGGTTCTGCTGGAAAATATTTCCTAAACGTGCTATTGTGTCACTGTTATAGAACATATGTGGGTAGTAATAGTCTACACAATCCCAGAATATGTCCAACAGCATGCATAGATATCCCCAATAACACAGAATGTCAGATGTGCAGCAATCACATAGCAAACATATCACAGGCCGATATGGAACCATAGTGGTCCTGACAATGGCATGCAGGTGAATAGTCCATAACAGGCCAGCAACGATAGTATCCACACAGGGAACATGTCTACAAACACATAGCACAAAGTGTGGTACAATACAATATCTGTCCCACTGGTAGGTAAGCTGTAGCCATACCTATTGAGTTGTTTGTACAGTTTGATGTCGCTGATATGGTGGGGAGGTGACAGAGATGTGTATTAAGAACTATGATAACCTTGCTGTATGAGTTGCTCAGACCTGTTTCCATCTTTATGTCTTTCAGGCAAAATGTGACACGGACGCCTCCTGCTTATTCAGCAGCTGAAAATGACATAGTGCTGAACTATCGTTAGTCAGGTCTAACCATAAGCTAATCACCCTTAACATCCACATCCCACCCCCACCCCCAGTAAGGAAACCTCCATAAAAAACTTCTCCAAAGCCAACTTCACGCTACTCAAGTCAGAAGTGACAAACTTCATGAAACCCATGCAGACGGGAACTGACAGTTCAACTGCTGAATCCTACACTAAGGCACTGTACGAGCACATCCACTAATGCATGAATTGTGCCATCCCAAATAGAACCAAGATGCTCTCATCCAAAAAAAGGAAGCCAATCTGGTGGTCCCCTGTCATAAACAAACTTTACAACAAAAGGAAGAAACTGTTGCAGAAAAGAGGAAAATCCCAGGATGCAAAAAACTCCCTTACCAGCCTCAGTAAGAAACTGAGATCCCTCATAAAATCCTCCAAAGCTAGTTACGAAAACAAAATTGCCAAAGATTCCAAAGACAACCACAAGGCATTCTATAACTATGTCAAGAATCTAAATGGCAATGCTCAGATCTGCTCTGAGCTAAAACAGAATGGCATTAAATATACTGATTCCAAGGATATTGCCAATATCCTGGCAGATCGATTTAGTGCCAACTTCACCCCCCTCTCACCCCTTAAATGGCCCATCTCAATACCGGAAGTTTGCGAAATTCTGGTAAGAACGGCCACACAGGTATAAAACGCACTCTCCAAAGCTAAGAATATAGCATCCATGGGACCAGATGACATCCCAGGCTGTGTACTACATGAACTACAATATGAACTGGCACCTCACCTAAGTGTCATGTTTAATCGTAGCCTCACCTCAGGCTTCATGCCCACTGAGTGGTGCAGAGCTACAGTTATCCCACTCCACAAGGGGGGATCCACCTTGGATCCCGGAAACTACCATCCCATCAGTCTGACGAGCCTTATCTGCAAGGCCATGGAGTGTATTATCATGGAACGTATAAACAAAGACATTGGCGACCCTCAAACACTGGACCACACCCAGTTTGGGTTTGTGAAGGGCCGATCTTGTCTCCTGAACCTGAGTGACTTCTTTTAATCAGTCTCCAAAGCCATGGACAAGGGTAAGGTGGTCCACACAGCCTATCTAGACCTTGTCAAGGCCTTTGACACCATCTGCCACTCTGGAATCATAGATAAATTTACTAAGCTGGGCATTAATCCCTACATCACCCAATGGGTTGCTAACTGGATTACTGATAGAACCCACACTGTAAAAGTAGCCGACTCCAAATCCAGCTCCAGACAAGTGACAAGTGGAGTACCTCAGGGTTCAGTCTTGGGACCGCTCTTGTTTGGCATCTACTTCTCTGAAGTACATGCCAACACTAAGGGACTCTGGCTAACAAAGTTCGCAGATGACTGCAAACTAGGAGTCATTATTGAATCCCCAAATGATGTGGATACTCTACAAAAGGGCCTTACAGAAACAGATGCTTGGAGCCAGAGCCATGGGCTCAAGCTCAATGCCAAGAAATGTATAGTTATCCCCTTTGGGAAAAAACATGTATCCATGAATTACCATATAGGTGGCAGTACACTAAACACCGAAAGTGTGATAAGAGACTTAGGGACACAGATAGACAGTGGTCTCACCTTCGATAACCACATCACCACAACAGTCAGGAAATCCTTCTCTGTGGCACACCTCATCACTAAGGGGTTTTCATGCAGAAAAAAGGAGGTCATTGTCCCACTGTACTCATCCCTCATTAGACCCATTATATAATACAATGGCCCATTTGGTATGTAGCCCTTAAGATATCTGCAACAACTGGAAAGGCCGTAGAAATACCTCACTAAAAGAATCACAGGCCTAAAGCAGATGCCCTACACTGACCGCCTTAAAAAACTCCAGTTATACTCTGTCGCATATCGTCTACTCAGAGGCGATCTCTGCTTAACATACAAGGCCATGTCAAACCCAGAGCTGTTGGACATGCTACACTTAAAGAAATCCCAATCCCTTAGAGCCACATACTCCAGGGATCTAAACCTTGTCATCACAATAAACAAAACATGCTGGAAGGATAGGTTCCTGACCCAGAGACACCCCAGACTCTGGAATAGATTGCCCATACATGTCAAGCGGAGTGCCTCTTTGGCCCTCTTCAGAAGGAACCTTGATGACTGGATGGGAGAAAGGAAATTCACCTCGGGGATCACGTCAGTCACCCTGCTAGACAGGGGTCCAGGGAAGTAAATAGTGTGGGAAGAAATAGCCAGGGAATTGTTATGGCTAGACTTGTATAGGCCCTAGGGCTGATAGCCTATAACAACCTATGAACCTATGAACCTATGAACCTATCTCATCCAGCACTACCCTGTCCTGTTTGGCCAGGCCGCCCATGAGCAACCAGACTGGACTGCCCTGTGGAAAGACTTAGTCTACAGGGTGAATGATGTCGGACTGCACAACCGCAGTTATGAGCGGGTCTGGCATCATTGTTCTGATCTGCTTCACAATGCCCGTTGGTGAGCTGCTACAGAACGGTGGGATCACCTCACAACAGGAGGGGCATCCACCCCCCTGACGTGTTGAGGAGCTCCTCGCCAGCCTCGTGGCACCTGCCCGTCTGCACAGCCAACAACTGCCAGACACCATGGTGGAGGTGGGTGATACCCACACACCGGCTGAGGAATGTGCAGGTAAGGCCACAGGGCACATCAGTAGACCACTATTGCATATGCTGCTGCAGCTGTACATGTAGATCATGCATATCTGACATGTCATATATATAGTTTGTTGTTGCACAGTAGTAATAAACAGATGTGCATACATGGTAGTATTGTGGACTTGTACTGTTGATGTATTGTAATGCTGCACCCACCCTATACCAATGCCACAGGTGGGGCCACTGACTTTGCATATCTCACACACTTATGTAGAGCTCTCCAATATACCACCAAGACAGCAGCCTGTAGCTGGTGAGTATGGTTTATGTTGATGCTTGCCAATGCACCGGGCATGTAATGGCTATGGTATATTCCATGCACGCATCTAACACACCTACCCAGAATGCATGCTATACATGTTCACGTGCAAGATGACTAACATCCTGTCATTGCGAAATGTGTCCACAGGGATTAACATAATGGTGGGACACATGGCCTACAGTAGGGACATGTGTGAAACATCACCCTTATACAGTGCAACAACAGTGTATCTACCAGTATTACAATGGCAACTGTTACAGATGTACACTGTGACATAATGTAAGGGATATGCACATGAGTAGACCTTGCAATCATGCAGATTTGGGGGACATGTGTAGGGCAGACTGAACATACACTGGCAAATGCAGATGGCCCATGCTAGTATACCCCTGCCAGGAATAGTGACTGCTGTAGTACATATAACAATAGGTGCAACAAACCGTCATGATAAGGGTGTACACACATATATACACATGGAGTGCATGCATCGTGGTCAGCATCTGCACACCTAACACATTTCTTAGACACTGCATGTGAATATACAGGACATATATCACATATCGGGCTCATGTACTGTTACTATATATGTGGTGATGTGGTCCCATGGCAGATCAAGGAAGGGTGCATCATATCAATAAGGGTGTGTACACTCCCCATAGGTATGGTATGGTCTGACGGTTGCCAGTGTAATAGTATTGGATTGGTCATATATGGGGCCCCTGATGATGAGATCTTTAAACCAGACATCAGGCATTCACAAATGACATCTGTCCACATATCATCCCAGGTATGTGTTGCTGAAAAACATAGGGACTGTGAGCATTAGAGCTGACATAACTGACACAGTACTACACATTCAGCAATGGGTTGTACACCTGTGAGGTTTGGTGCACAGTACATGGCAGGGTGCAGAACAGGTGCACAGCAATACTGTGTACATGGGTGCAGTGGTATCCAGGGGAAGGGGCATCACCTACTAACACAGCCCATGCATCACACACATGTATACTGTTGCTAGCATGGATTGACTATAGCTGCACTGCATGCCGTTGTGTACCATATGTTATGCATGTTGACAGATGGGTAATAGGAGGACTGTGTGTACTATCTTTGTGCAATCTCATTGTATGTGTGTGTGTGGGTGGGTGGTTATTTTGTCTGTAGGGTCACTCTGGTGAAGTGGAGGGAGGATGATGCATGTGTGTGTGTTTGTGGGGGTATCCCTGTATGCACATGTGATTGTGAGGTTTTTCATACGGCAGTACTTCCCTTTGGGCTCGTGCAGTACATGGACATGGACTGACACATGACACACCAGGAATACTTGTCTGATATGTAATCACAGGACAGACAATAGTATAATAAGGTCTGTAGCATGGAACATGCATTGGGAGGGAAAGTAGACACCAGGTATACCCATAATATTGCATTCAGCAGAGAGGTGACCTACAACCCTCATATGCAGCACTACAGATGCATTGGGGAATTACTAGACAACACACAAGAGTGTATCCATATATTACAATTGTCACATGATAGGTTGATTGAGCAGCATATCTGGCATGTACTGAGCAATACTTACACATGACACTCCAGTGCATGACATTATGGAGTGAACGTAGTAGCCCCTCACATATAGTGGCCATGCTCAAGATGTCCCGACATCCACAGGGTGAACATTGAATGTCAGAAGTGAGGCCATGTAAAACCACTCCACTCAGGTCAAAGAGGTAATAGAGTAACAGGTCTTGTGTTGTGATCACTTGTCTAATAGGTATTTAGAGGAATGATACATTAATGAGTGGTATTAATGAGTGTATGTTACCAAGTGTGATGCAGGATGGGGAACGTATGGGAATAAACGTGGGACTGTCTGTAAAGTTCCCTGACAGGTACGTATTAAGGTGGAATGTGTGTGTGTGTGTGTGTGTGTGTGTGTGTGTGTGTGTGTGTGTGTGTGTGTGTGTGTGTGTGTGTGTGTGTGTGTGTATGTATGTACTGTTATGCAATGCTGTAAAAGTCTTAAAGTATGTTTCTTGTTTTCCCACACAGGTGGCGAGGTGGATCAGGGTCCCTCCTGCATGCAATCTGATGTTGTTGTCCATACAGACACCAAAGATGATGATAGTACTGTTGAGGCACAGGTGGGGTTGTGAGGGGCCAAAACAGCACCATCATTTGACATCCCCCTCTTAGCCACCCAAACCCTGCACATAGTTTCAGTACCTATACATACCCCATCACCAGTGGCCATAGCAGAGGGACAGCTGTCGGTTGGTGGCAATGCACAGGAGAGTGTGAAATCCATACCTACTGTGCTTGGTCACAGCAGGCATAGCCATGTGTCTGGCAGGGCACCACATAGGCAGATGTCCCAGAGTGCTCATGGTAGGGCTGCTGGTCATCATGCCCCTGGAAGACGCTCCACACCTGGTACCACCAGGCGCATGTTTCAGGCTGTCATGGGGGCACAGGCACATATGGAACTGTACACCAGACAGGGCCTGAGGCTGCAGAGAGCTGCTCTCACATCTGCAAGCGACAACTTCCATGAACTGTCTGGTGCCCTCTGTGCTCATACCAGGGTCATGGATAGATGGTTTGGTGAGATGATGGGCCTCATCGACCGTGGTTTGTCCGTGTTTGAACATGTGGTGGGAGTGTGGTGACAGCCGAGTGCATGTAGGCCAGCAACACCAACAGCTGGCAGTCAACGTGGACATGCTATGACACCAAGGTGCTCCCATAGTGGCAGTACTAGCCCCAGCACTGCAGGGGTGGCACTGTCCACACCACACCACAGCAGGCCATGAGCACGTGGTCCTGGCCAGTCCCAGGAGGGACCTGGTTCCAGCAGACATCTGTCATCATCAGGGGTAGAGTAGCACATTGAGACCTGTACCTGGACTTGCCCATGGAACCCCTGGCAGGCACAGTTCATGTGTCAGTGGCCGGAGGCAGTGAATTGCACACCCTGCCAGGTATGGTCTGCAGTTGTCCATAAACACCTGTATAGGGCAGCCACATGGCAGAACTTTGTGCATGCATACCCACACACTATACGAACACACTTAGGGCAACCCCATACCTACACACACCACATCACCACGTACAGTTCAACTCAACCTCACCCACACACATGGTGTCAAATGTATGGCCCACCCTCGGCCTCTGGCAAACCAACAACACACCCTGTGCATATGATGATACCTGTGCCACATCCTTGCTATCCATAACATCGATGTAGGGACAGGCTAATATGGTTTTGATGCACATGGTGACTTTACTGCAGTGTACCAAAGTACTTCAGTGTAACGTTGTCAGGAGTAATGTTTAATGCATACATATCAGGTAGTGTAGCCATCCAGAAATGATGCAGTATAGCTGTTAGTAACACTGGTTGATTGTGGTCTCCATAATGTTATCCATTTGTATTGTAGGTGTACGTGTCAGCAGGAGGATGGTCTGCAGTCATATTCCACAAGGGATATGGCACTGTGATGATACCATGGCTGTGACATATCCGGGGTCCCATTTGAACACGTCACAGGTTTGTATAACAGTTATTGCCTGTGCCACATGGACAGGTGACCTGCTGGGATGTGTATAATTTGCACCCTGATGTAGACCCATCCACATACATGCGCAATTTAATTTGGCAAAACTGGGACTAGACCCCTACCTAGGTATGTAGTGCTACTGAACTCTGTGGCTTTCATTGCACACACCACATAGCATGTACGGTGAGGTGTGTTCCAGGTTACATGTTACATGCAAAATGTCCTCAGACACGTACAGTATGCTAATGGGGGATGTAATGGTTGTATATGGACAATACATAGTGTGACATACCATCATATACACATTAACAGACACATAACAGTCAGATTCACATCTGACAGACCCGGGCCTATCAGTGCTAACTAATTTGTCCATGTGTCCAATGTGTTACAGGAGGCTGCACACAGCACATGCATAACTGGGCTGGATTGTGGTATCAGTTATCTGTATGGTTGATGGTGACAGTGGTCACCATAAAGCAGTACATGGGACATATACCAGGGGTAGTGTACATAACACCCACATCCCCCAGTGGATATTGTACTCCCTGGAACCCATGATGACAGTCTGACATACCCACCATCACACATTGCCTACGACTGTGATACAACCCATTGTATATCCCAACAGTGGTACTACAGGGATATGCATCTAATGCACATGTCACAGGCATAGTAGGGTGTTGCATTGTCATGCCTCACCTATGGGCAGCAACAACACTATCTGTACTACTGTGTGACAATGCGTATTGTAATTGGAATATGTGGCCTTGGAATGCTGTACCCTAGAGATATACTGACATGCACACATACACACACTTGTCAGAACTCAATGGGTATCCCATGCCTATCGACCCATTTGTACAACACTGTTGTGCTGGTACTGCAAGGCTCATGTAGCCGGTAGGGAGCGGAGTGTAACAGGGTACATGTAATGTCCGATACAGCAGCAGCCTCAACTGACAATGGTAATGGGTGTTGTGGTGGTTGTGAAGGCCCTCATGGAATTCCCAACTACAGGTGTACTAACACACAGACACTGCTATCCTCAGTAATGCACACATACACATGTCAGTACTGGGGTGCATTGCTGCATGTGGTCATAGCTGTGTACCTGGCTATTGTCCATGGAGAGATGGGTTGTGAAGGGGATGTATGTACAGTGGTATATTGCCACCTGCCATGTGCCAGCAGGCAATCTATTGACAAACACCACTGTGGTGGCCCTCAGGGTGAGAGTGACAGGCATCAGCCAATCCTCTGGGTGCCTCTTGCACATGGCCACTGAGGTGATCCACTTGATATGTATGCAACATGTATTACAACAAATGGTTAGTGTCTGTGATGGAGACCTGTACCCAAGCATGTTCTGTTGACTGTGTTAGTGTATTGGAGGTACCCGTGGCATGTGGTGTGTACAGGGTGTTTTCTCTTATATGTGACAGTTATTACACAGCTGGGCAGACATGTCAGTATCAGTCAAGCATAGGATGCCTGTACATATCCCAGCTAGATACCAGCCATCTACGCATCTGTACAGGGACCGACAGTCATCAGCTTTGCAAGTAGCTATGCAGTAAGATGTATGTGTTGACAGATAGATGTTTGACAACAATATGTATGCCATAACTACATGTTGGAAGCCCTCACTAATGTGCTGTACAGACTGTAGTCTACAGTTACATTCCACATGTCAGATCATTATCTAGTAGGGGATATACACTGTGACACAGCTCACAGACCAGGAACACAACACTGATGCCTCAGATTCCAGCTATGCCTGCAGGTGTGCTTGTTGTCAGTACTACATTTAGCACTCTACTCTTGCCTGGGAAAGCACTGTCAACAGTAGTGCTGCCATGATACACTACATGCCAGTGTGACAGCATGTACCCTGGGTACTACCTCTGTATGTCACACATTCACATGGATAACAGTGCTGTACAGGTCTCATATAGTTGTGTGTCCCAGACATGACACTCACACTCCTTGCTACTGTAATGACAGCACATAGATGCATGTATTGTACATGGCATTGCATACACTTATTACAGATGTCATTACCCTGCTATGTTATCAAACTGGGTGGTGAGAACTGGTTACCAGGGCTAAGCCATGCTTGGCAGGTGTCAACATTGCTCCAGTTTAACAGCTAAGCAAATTTGTGCACTGGTAAGAGAAGCCCACATGGTGTAAGTGCCAATACGTTTAACCATGGGTTAGCACCACTTAGCTTCATGCAAATCCACCCAAACCTGCTTAAAGCTGCTCAAAACTACCGTGACTGTTCTGTATCTGACAGCCCTTGCTCTGCACAGCAACAAAATAAACAGCCTTTGCAGTTCTTGAACCCAGGACCCTGTACACTATAGTCACAACAGTCAACCACTACGCCATGACCACTGTGAAGACAGTTGCTGTTTTTCCAATATGTCTGTCAATACACATATTGATTAGTATTGAACAATTGCTTTTACTTCCACAATTGTGTAGTACTTGTTATTGATATTACTGTTGCATCACATATGTTGTTATATCATAATGTAAACATATCAGATACATACAGTGGGATACATCTGGGAAGGTATACACAAACGTGATGTTTATCCATGACAGGAATATGGATATATACATATGTCAATATATGTCTACATGTACATACACATGTATATGCATACATATGTCTGTCTACACATCTGTATAGTGCATCATATATATGGCCATGTGTAGATCTCTTTGTATATATATATATATATATATATATATATATATATATATATATATATATATATATGTGTGTGTGTATATATATATATATATATATATATATGTATGCACATCTTATGTGTACAGATATACCTATTTATGTTGATATATTTGTAGATATCTATAACTATATGTGCATACATATCTATTCAGATATACCTATTACTGTCGATATATACAGATATCCATAAGTATATGTGCATATGTATCTATATCTGTATATGTATAGACATATGTTGCTGTGTATATGTATATATCTGAGTGTTTATATGTATATATATATATATATATATATATATATATATATATATATATATATATATATATATATATCCATCTATGCATGTCAACATGTATATGTGTATATATCTATATAGATATATGCATAAATATATATACATATATGTTCACCATATGTCCAGTACATGGAGTGGAGTCCTAACTCAGCCCCAATAGTCCCAACCTCTTGGTGCAAGGGGATGTCATATATGTATTGCAGGTATATATGTAGACTGTTGCTACTGTAATAGGGGTTATCTAAACAGACATGTTGCGTGTGGGAGGTCACATCTGCTTTTAACATGTGCACCATTGGCTACTGACAGACATCCTAAGGACATCATGGTACAGTACCACTGCTAGCACAGTAATGATCCTGTGGACTACAGCAGAGATATGACCAATATATGTGGACAGTCTGGCACTCTGTGGTCAGTCCAGAGATGTACACATATCCCCTTCATGCAAGACATGTGGACCACGCCTCCGAATGTGGATGTTAATAGCCATGTACATGGGTATATCATGCAAATACTGGACTACATATGCCCACACAGTTTATGCATGCACACACGTCAGTCTGTCCTGACACATAATACCTGGTGGTGCAGGGGTCACATGGCCACATACTACCCAGTAGTTAGTGACATGCATCTGTACAGAATCCCACTGCTTTGTCAGAAATACACAACAGTTATGGCAGCCTGGCTGCAGTATGTCTTGCAAATAACTAGACATATTAGCACACTGGGCAATTACACTAGGCTAATGGCATGTCACAAAGCACTGTGCAAACTAAAGGCAGACTGCCATAACACTGGACTACATTTTGTATGGGGGAATACACATACACCTGCAATTATAGTGGGCTCTACATGCATGTCACTGCACAGAGTAACAGACACCTGTGAGAAAGTGCATACCCACAACCAATGTAAACAAAGCCACAGCCACATATGGTACACAAGCTTAATATGACACTATATGGACTGTCTGATAAACACGCCATCCTCATATGTGCCACTCACACACTGACCCTACATACACTGGGTCATGGCACTCTGTGGTCTGATGGCTGTCTGTGGTATGGGACACGTGTGTGTCTGGCGCTACAGACATGTGAGCCAATAGGGTATCATACACTGAAGCAGCATGTAATATCAGATAGAACAGGACCAACAACAATGGCATCTACCACAGTCTGTACACAGCCCAATGTACGTATGTGCAATACACATAATGCTGACAATCACCCTAAGTACACAGACCCCAGTATTGTACACACAACCACAGAATGGTCAAGCTATGTCCTCAGAAATAACCCCTACTATACATAACATGTCTAGCAGTCTGATATCTGACTGGCTTGTTATCAGGTACAATGTCAATAAATAATGGTGTACAGGGCATATGCACCTCTTACTGCATGACATATGTAAAAAAGTTAACAGACTTGTGGCTGGAGCTACAAACACTGCCCCAATATTGGCATATTGCTGTGATAACCTCATTTACTGTCATACCAGGGTTTGTTGTGACATATGTCCTATGAGGGATATGAAGTCAGTAACTCTCATGGCTGTCACCAAGTACTGACTGCAATCCTCACACTATGCTTCTGCAGTTCTCAGATAGGTGTTCTGTGAGTAATATAAGAAACAAAAGGCTCCACACACTGCCCAGTCTGCAGATGACCCTACAGATGGGAGTTTCCTCAAACACATAGTTCTGTCTTAACATTACTCCAAATGCAGAATAGCAACACTTACATTCTGTAGTCATGTCAGACACACCCCCTCCTGTGTATTGGCCTGTTTCTACAGTGTATGTTGTTAGAGGTAAATCCCAAATCCATCTGTGATGATGTTTGCCAAACACTAGATCTAGGTCCTGCTCACAGTGAATGAATAGGCCCAACACCAACATGATGTTCCTAGATATTGGAGTGTGCTTCCATGCAATTGACTATGGGAATGTTACCACAGCTGTTCCACATGCAATCAGCTAGAGGAGGGCTGCAATTCATGTAGAGGCCATCAGTTGATCATGAGCATCACTTACAAAACACAAGCTGCTGCCTAAGCAAAGCAGGTGTAGTTCTCCACATCCACCAGAGTGGGAGTGATAGAGACAGACAGACACAAAGTAAGTCAGGGAGAGGGTGGGAGAGCAAAACCTAAGCATGTTTGTGTCACACACCTACCAGTACAGGGTTTCAAACCCCTGACTGACTATGTATTGTTATCATATGTCTATGCAATTATTGCATGTGCCACATAGCTTACATGTTGAGAAATTGTCCAAACATATATATGTGATGGTGAGTGCCATCTGCAACAGTGATATGGTAGTGATATGGTAGGTGTAGTACATGTACCTGTCCACATGAACAGGTGTCAGTGTCAACACAGCCACACTCTCTCAGGGACTCACACACATTGACACACTTGCAAGGTCAGGAATACACTTCCTAACTAGTTAGTTTGCCACAATACAGTAATGCACAGGCATCACATGCACCACAGGGGTTATACGGAGGTTATATAGGCAAAGGGTGTGTGAAGGTGTCTGACATCAGACAGCATGCTTCAGTATGCCAATGGGAGTTGTAGGGAGTGTGAATGTGGTTGAAAGCATCATACATCATACACACAGACACAGCGTGCCAGTACTGATATGCATTGGTGCATTGCTTCATGGGTTTGTAGTGGTTGAATTGTGCCAAAAGGCTATAAAAGGCTGGGTGAAGGATATACTTTGGCATCAGGCCACATGACAATGGTCTGCAGTGTGGCTCAGGGGTGTAGTGCCTGGATTGGCCCACACAGGTGGGTATTGTATTCACCATCCAGTCACCTGGGTAACTATTGTGTGTGGCCATTGCTGTGCAATGCTTGCCATGTATGTGTTCTGTAGTCCATGAAATGGATGGTGTCTTGGATGTGCACACGTCCCACATGCATGCACAGTGACATGTGGAACTGTACCTGGGGTGTCTGGCCCATGTTGAGTACACAGATTGTTATCATCAGATGTGCCAGTCCTGGCCTCATGTGGCAGGAACTGGTAATGGACAGCAGGTTGACCCTGCACCTACATTGATAGCATGATGCATGTATTCCCTGGTGTCAGTGACATCTGTCCATACAGGGCATGTGTTTAAGGCATGGTATGTCCTTTGTGAGTCACATTTGATGGCACCACAGGTGTTGCAGGCATCCAGTGGGGAACATAGTGAAGGTGCACATCTGCATGTATGTGCCGATTGTACTGATGGGCAGGGTGCCATGCCCTCTGTAGTCCACTGCAATCACACCATGGTTAGTATCTGTGGGCAATACGCAGGGTATTACCAGCATAGTGGTTGCTGCCTAGGCAAGTGTGTTTGTGTATGAGACATGGGGTCTGAGCGTTCTTTGGGTAATACAAGGCTGCTGACTTTGTTCGCCAGGCCTTGATGTCACATGTAGGAGTATGAATTGGCACCCCAGTCTATTGCCTATTTCACATCTGTTATCTTTGTAAGGTGGACATTGTGACATATAATAGGGCCACCATATAAGACATTTGCAAAACCTACTCCACAATGAGTCCAGTTGTTACACACTCACCTCCACACAGGATACAAATGACAAACACGGACACACACTTGCCATGTGTGGGGTTAGAACTCCTATCTAACTAGTTTATCACACTACAGCATTACACAGTTAGAGAGTGCATCATGGAGATTAGTGGAGTACTCCTTCCCCAAAGGTGTATTTCACTGGGAATGACAGCAGGCTTACCAAATAAGGTCAATGGAGGTTGTAGTGACTATGAGTGGCTTCAAAAACATTGCACCCTACACAGACAAAGACACACACAAACATCCACACTTGCCCTGTGTGGAAATAGAACCCCTACCAACGTACTATATCACATTACAGCATTACACTGTTATAGGACACGCCACAGAGACTACTGGAGTACTTCTTCAACAAAGGTGTATTTCACTGGGAATGACTTCAGCAGGCTTGCCTAAGAAGGTCAATGGAGGTTGTAGTGACTGTGAATGGCCTCAAAAGCATTGCACCCTACACAGACAAAGAAACACACACACAAACATCCACACTTGCCATGTCTCGGAATAGAACCCCTACCAAAGTACTATATCACACTACAGCATTACACAGTTACCATGGAGATTACTGGAATACTCCTTCCCCAAAGGTGTGTTTCACTGGGAATAACATCAGCAGGCTTGCCAAAGATGGTCAATGGAGGTTGTAGTGACTGTGAATGGCCTCAAAAGCATTGCACCCTATACAGACAAAGAAACATACACAAACATCCACACTTGCCATGTCTGGGAATAGAACCCCTACAAAAGTACTATATCATACTACAGCATTACGCAGTTATAGGACACGTCAATGAGATTACTGGAGTATTCCTTCCCCGAAGGTGTGTTTCACTGGGAATGACATCAGCAGGCTTGCCAAAGAAGGTCAACAGAGGTTGCAGTGACTGTGAATAGCCTCAAAAGCATTGCACCCTGCACAGACAAATAAACACACACATGCCATGCCTGGAAATAGAACCCATTCCAAAGTACTATATCACAGTACAGCATTACACAGTTACAAGATGTGCCACAGCAATTGCTGGTCTACTCTTTTCCCAAAGGTTTATTTCATAGTGAATGACATCAGCAGGCTTGCCAAAGTAAGGCATATGAAAAGTAGTGAGTGTGACTAGCCTAAAAAGCATTGTTCCCTACACAGACAGAGACACACACACTTGCCATGTCTGGGGTTAGAACTCCTACCTAACTAGTTTATCACACTACAGCATTATACAGTTACAGGACACACCATAGAGATTACTGAGCTATGCCTTTCCCAAAGGTGTATTTCACTGGGGATGACATCAGCAGGCTTGTCATAGTAAGGCTATGGGGAGGGCAGTGTGTGTGCATGGGCCATAACGCATTCATCTAGAGGTAGACACACCACACTCAGGCACACACAGGTTTATATTCTGCAGGTACATTTATACAACTGCTAGATGACTACTGCCTTGTACAGTCACGTTGCACAGCTAGCACTTGCACCACAGAGTCTGTATTTCTGAGGGATACCAGTGGCTAATTTCTACAATGAGTGATATTTACACATCATGTGGTTGTAGCCATTTGGCTGTGTGCTGGGTGGTACAGGCCTCATGATGGAAGGCTTTTTGTCACTGTCACTCTCTTCCACACATCTATGTATGTGTACTTTTGGCATATTATAATGTGTTGTCCTTGGATATATGTGTGTATTCCTATCCAATGTGTGTGCAAAGCATGACTGGTACATACTGAGGAGTGTATGCACTAACATCTGCAACTGTCAGAAATGAATGGTCCACTGTTGTTGGCAGACATGGGCTTCATTTGTTTACGTGTGTGAGCATGCCCAGTATGCCCTTCTGTAATGAATGTGTGGATCCATTTCAAGCAGTTTGTACTCCAGTGCAGACCTTTGTGTTCTACACCTACAGCTAGCAAACTGTTTCTGCAGGATATCTGTAGTTCAGTTGGCAATATGGGGTCAAACTGTACAAGGTATAGTGTGTAATGTAGGTGATTGTGTCTGTGCTGCTTCTGCTACATGGTACTGTTGTTAGCAGAGATATTCAGACATTGTACTGTTATACACTGTGATGTTTTATGCCCTCAAGTATTGTCAGGTGGAGGTTTTTACTCGCAGTGATGTCCTGGGGAACACAGGGTGAATGCGGCTGTGTCCAGTATTGTGGTCAAATGCTTACATATTCATGGAAAGTTATGCCATTCTGGAGGGGGAGCTGCAGGCACTTGCTGCTAGGTCTGTGTATCCAGTTCAGCACTTTGGTACAGTGATGGCAGAGGATCCCATACTTGTACATCCATTGACGTGACATCATGGCCTTATCTTGCTGTGGCAATACCTCACAGCTGTACAGATTCACACAGGTTACCCAGAGGCAGGGGTCATAAGTCAGGACATTACCCCTGTTGTGGTGTATGGGCAGGTTTATAGCCACCCATTTTTGTGTTTGCAGCTAGGGATAGTATGTGCACATGGCTGTGTGTCAGAGTTTGCACATTCCATGCTGCCCATGCTCCCCACTCTATTATTCTATCCTCTTCCATACATTATGCATACATTCTCTGATACTTTCCCTATAGTTATCACCTCATCACAGCTGTGTTTTGGTGTTGGTCCACAGTTCATGCAGTGGGACATGGTGGACATGTTCATAGGTTCATAGGTTCATAGGTTCATACTAGGCTATCTGCCCTAGGGCATTTATAAGCCTAGCCAGAGTGTGTATGGCCCATTTTAAATTAATTTTGCTATGCCCTTTTTCGAGGTTAGTATACTGTGCCTCTGTCTAACAGTGACACAGAAGTGATACCCGGGGTAAACCTATGATCTCCCATCCACTCATCAAGATTCCTCTTGAAGAGAGTCAATGAGGGACTCTACCTAACCTGGACTGGGATTTTATTCCAGAGTGAAGGGAGCCTCTGGGTTATGAATCTGTCCCTCCAGCATGTCCTGTTTATTTCAGTGCTGAGGTTCAAGTCCTCGAGCTCGATGGGATTTGGATTTTCTGAGGTGCAGCATGTCCATTAATTCCGGTTGGACATGGCTTTATACGTCAGGCACAGATCACCTCTGAGCAGGTGGTATGCCACTGAGTAGAGCTGGAGTTTCTTTAACCGGGCAGCATACGGCATCTATTTGAGCCCCTTGATCCTCTTGGTGAGGTACTTTTGGGTTCTTTCCAGTTGCTGCAGGTGTCTGGTAAGGTACATCCCAAAAGGGGCATTGTACTTAATTATGGGACTGATGATGGATGAGTAAAGAGGCACGATGACCTCCCCTGATCTAGATGTGAATCCCTTCATGATTAGGTGGGCTATATAAAATGTTTTTCTAACCACTTTGGCCACGTGGTTGTCAAATGAGAGATTGCTATCAACTTGGGTCCCCAGGTCCCTAATTACTTCTTCTGTACTTAATGGATTGCCACCTATGTGGTAATTTGTGGGCACTTTGTTTTTGCCAAAGGGGATGACTATACACTTTTGGCGTTAGCTTGAGGCCATGGCTCTGGCACCAGTTATCTGTTTCATGAGGCCCTTTGGAGGATGCTTGTGTCAGCTGGAGAGTCTATTATGGCAGTTTGCAATCATCTGCGAACTTGGTCAGCCACAGTCCTTCCATGTTGGCCTGAAATATATACCGAACAAGAGAGGTCCCAGGACTGAGCCTTGTGGGACACCACTTGTAACTCGTTTGGAGTCTGACATGGCTCCAGCTATTCTAACCATGTGGGTTCTGTCCTTGAGCCAGTTTGCAACCCATCTAGTGACATAGGGGTTTATATTTAAGCTGGTGAGCTTATCTATAATGCCCGAGTGGGGTATTGTATCGAAGGCTTTTGTGAGGTCCAGGTAGGCTGTGTGGACCACCTTCCCATTGTCAAAGGCCTTGGTGACTGTTTCAAAGAAATCGACCAGGTTTAAGAGGCAGGATCTGCCCTTAACAAAGCCGAACTGGGTAGGATCCAGTGTCTGTAGGTCCCCAATATCTTTATTTATAAGGTCCATGATGATCCTTTCCATAGCATTGCAGACCAAGCTAGTGAGACTTATGGGGCGATAGTTTCCAGGGTCTGTTGAGGCACCACCTTTGTGGAGAGGGACCACTGTTGCTGTATGCCACTCTTTGGGTACATATCCTGTAGTAAGGCTGAGATTGAACAGTAGTTTTAGGTTTGGGTTTAGCTCTTCTTGGAGTTCATGTAGGACACAGCCCAGGACACTGTCTGGTCCCATTGATGCTGTGTTTCTTGCTTTGGAGAGGGCAGCTCTTACCAGAGCATCTGAGATGTCAGGGGGGCAGCACTCTGCTGGGATAGATATTAGCCCTTTTGGTGGGGGGAGGGGGTTGCACTGAACCTGTCAGCTAGGATGTTGGCAATGTCTGTGGGTTTGGTGTATTTTTTGTCATTTTGGACTAATTCTGAGCATATCTGGGAATTCCCACCCAGGTTCCTAACATAACTAAAGAAAGCCTTGTGATTATCCTTAGTGTCCTGTGCAATTTTCTCTAAGCTGGCCTTAGGCGATTTTATGAGTGCCGTAGGTTTTGCTAATACTGATCAGAGATGTCTTCCCTTTTGGGATTTTGCTCTATCATGTAGTAGCTTCCTCCTTCCACCAGACATGACATCTGCCTTTGGAGGATTGGGTCTTGGTTTTATTTGGGATTGCATGATCCATGCATTCCTGAAGGTGTTCATAGAATGCATTTATAAAGGATTTTGTGGTTATCCACAGGCCCGGGTTTTGAAGGATTCCACCTCAGTTTTGAGGTGTGAAATTTGCTTTAGAAGTTTTTCTGTGGTTTTCTGGGCATGGGGTGGGGTGGATGTGAATATCCAGTGAGATTAGTTTATGGTCTGATCTTACCAGTGAGGGATACACTTCTGGTCTGGAGCATAGAGTCCCCATGTTGGTGATGATCAGGTCCAGTATGTTTCTTGTGGGAGTGGTACAAGTTGTTCCATAGCATTTGAGTTTATAAATTCTAGGAACCTTTGGGCTAGGAGTGTTGGAGCTAGAGTAATGCTCCCAGTCTATGGGTGGGTAGTCGAAGTCACCCAATATAATGGTGTTTGGAGAGACCTTCATATTTTCCAGTGTTCTCAGGAAGGCTGAGTGGGGTTCCTGGGTTTGGAGGGTGGTCTGTAGCAGGCTATAAACTGGAAGGCAGTTTTACCCACTGTTAGTTGCACATGGATAGTCTCTGATGCTGTGCTGTGCCACCAACCTGGAGGTGTGGGTATCTTTGTGAATATTGATACTCCCCTCCTTTTGTGGTTCGTCCAAGTTTTGGGGCGAAAAGCATGGTATGAGGTATAACCTGGTAGTGCTGGGGTGCTCTTGAGAGCCTTGAACCAGGTTTCTGTTACTGCACAGATATCGATGTTCTCCATGCTAAGGAGAGTTTTGAGTGCGTGAATCTTGAGGTTTAGATTTCTGGCGTTGAGTAGCATTTCTCTTAGTTTCTTATCCCTTGTGATACCTATGGAGGTGGGTTTGTCTTTTGAGCCTTGCCTAAAAAGGCACTATGAGGGTAGCAAGAGCCTTTGCCAATATCCGAAAGCCCAGGGGTGATAGGTGCAAGCCGTCCCTAGCGAAGCATCGTGGCTTGTCGAGCATGTCATCCCAGGCTGACAGGCATTGGATCCCCTTTGAATGACATCAATACTTAAGCCAATTGTTGAAATTGATAATCTTGTCTTCATACTGTGGCATCATCCTTGGTGAGGGTAAGATGCTACTCAAGGTCAGGGTCATACCAGCCTGGGCTACATGCTCAGAGTGCTCCTCTATGTCTCTTTTCATGTAGTCCAGGGAGGTACGTCTCAGGTCATTCACACCAGCATGGACAATGACTGAGTCATATTTGTACTTGCCTTGGAGTGACCTATGTTACTGTGGTTTGTCTACATATGGCTTATGTGGAGTGTGTTATGTTGTTATTTGGATCTCCATGACATAACATACATTGGCAGTATGGGTGAGATGAAGGTCTTTGGCAGAGGCCTGTAGGGCATTTGGTGGTGATGCAGGCCAGCTGCAGCAGGCCGTTGCATTCTGTCAGTCCTACAATCCCAGACTGCCATACAGTATATTCCCCTGGGGTAACAGGGTAGGTGTGCTAGGTGTTCATGCCAATACTTTCTATCATTATTGATCAGGTGGTGTGGATGCTGGCAGGGTGCTCTTACAGCTAGGGACACACCTGCATGGGACACCTGCACTGCATACATGCTGCATTCTTTGGCTATTGCTATACACAGGTGGGGGTCATATTGCACCCATTCCCAACAGCAGGGACAAGACCAGAGAGGTACCTGTGGGTGGTGTTTGGGTGAGCTGGTTGCATGTGTGCTATGGACACTATTTGCATCTGACTCAGAGATATGCATGGGGCATTCCAGTTATGCTGGCTTGTGCAGGGACATCAGCCATTTCCCAATAAATCAGTCTTATCACCTTTGTGATCTGTGAGTGTTCAGCCAGACGACATCGGCATTCCCTACTACAAGCCCAGATACATAGCTGTATGTACAATTCCAAGGGTGTGTCCATTTCATGGCTACACATTATATACTGTATGTCTGGGGTACTTTTCCCTGTGTACTGCTTGTATATCTAATCCAACAGTCAAGCCATGTCCATCTTTCAGATGGTGACACATATTACTGCCATACATTTACAATGGCTTACTGCTAGCATGTGTTATACTGGGGAGCATTGTCCTTGGCACTGCAGTTGTGAGGACTTGGCCCTGTCATCGGCAGTAGTGGGCAATGGCCACCAGGTCAAACCTCAACATGCATACATACTAACCACTCTCACACAATATGAAACACACACCAACCTTACATATGCATACCTGCATATTTTACAAATGCTACAATCTATCCTGCTACCTTGGCCACCTCAGGTCATCTGTGCTCCACTGGTATTATACCTACACATACATGTTACTACATGTCTACATCAGATTGGGGGGGCACACCTGACTGTTACTACATTTCTACACAGGATTGGGGGGCACACCTGACTGTTACAACATGTCTTCATCGGATTGGGGGGGCACACCAGACTGTTACTACATTTTTAAATAGGATTGGGGGGCACACTTGACTGTTACTAAATTTCTACTTAGGACTGGGGGGGCACACCTGACTGTTACTACATTTCTACTTAGGATTGGAGACGGTCCACCTGACTGTTACAATGTGTCTAACCAGACTGTTACTACATTTCTTTATTGGATTGGGGGTGGGGAACACCTGACTGTTTCTACATTTCTACATAGGATTGGGGGGACACATCTGACTGTTTATACATTTCTACACAGGATTTGGGGGGGTGCACACTTGACACTTGTATACATTTGCCATGACTGTACTGGTATGTCAGGTACTCCATTTCATTCTGTATTCTAACCTATCATGCTGACTAGAAGGATATCAGTGTACTACAGCTCTTAGGTTTAATTGACCTACATATCAGTTCCTGACTTCCTACTCTTCAGAACTAACATCCCACTGCCCGACCTGCTGTAGTCTGTCTGTGTAGGCCTGGGGGGGAGATTACCCATAGCCATCATTCAGAGGCCTTAGCATAGCCTTTGTTTGTGTTTGTCTACACTTGCCCTGCTGGCTGATACTGTTGTTGGGCATGTTAACTTCCCTGACTGGCATGGGTATGTCATATGGACACACGTGGCCCAGCACATATCCTGTGGTGGGTTTTGTCACCATGTGTAGTACTGGCTACTGTGGTGACACCAGTATTTGTTACAGATCTTATGGTGCCACTATAGGTGTCTACTATCTGCTGGCATCCCATTCAGCTACCCAATTCCCTTGCATGCTCACATCCATACCATAGCTACAAGTAACAGCACATGCTACTCCATTCGGCAGTTGGTAAGGAGAGTGACATACCTTGTGGGTGTGCCAGTATTGAGGATGGTGCTGGAGGACTGCCTATGTCAGATGCACATAGTACACTCCCTATACATGGTTGAGCACAGGTAGTATCATGTTTGGCATCCCTTTTACAGTATGTGCGAGTCAGAGATTGGTGTAATTCCCTGGATCCCTCCTGTGTCAGTGTATGTGCTATGCATTGCCTATTTGCCATGGCCAGGGCATACTGGGCATGCCTCCTTCTGCCTACTGGGGCAGGCTCTGGTTGTTCCTCCTCCGAGTCACTCTGTGCCTGTGCAGGCCATAGCAATGGTGGCTGTGTCGCCCTGCCCCATGCATTTCCTGCTGCAGCTGTTTCCGCAGGATCATATTGTGTAGCATGGCACATACAATGACAATTTGAGTACATGTAGCTGGGGAGTACCGCAAGGCTCCACCGGATGTGTCCAGGCTCCGGAACCATGACTTGAGCATCCCAAACACATGCTCTATTACAACTCTGGTTTGTGCATGTGCCTTATTATGGAGTTCTTGTTTGGGTGTGTGTGCATTTCTGATGGGTGTCATCAGCCACAGCTCCAGTGTGTAACCAGCATCCCCCACTAGGTGACCATAAGGGATGTCTGCACTGGCACATCTATGGTACAGCTACATCAGATGCTAGATGTAGGAATCGTGATAGCTTCCAGGGCAGCCAGCACACATTCATTATTATGCCCTGGGCATCGCACATGACCTGGCAGTTGATGGAGAGGAAGCTCTTGTGGTTAATGTAGACCGTACCTCACTCACCGGGTGGTGCTTTGATGTGTATGTCTGTGCAGTCTATAGCACCCACTACCTCAGAGTATTCTGCTATTTGGTGGAAGAGATAAATATTGCTGGCCAATGCCTCACGGGTGTTGGGGAAATATACATGCTCACAGCCATGTGCTGACATGGCATCCAGGAACTGGTGGAGTACCCTGGATACTGATGCCTGTGAGATCCCCATGATATCCCCAGTGGGTTTTTGGAAGGTAGCTGTAGTTAGTATTCTTAGGCCTACACATACCATGGTATCCACTGGGATGGGTTCCTCTCTGTTAGTTCTGTGTGAGTCTTGGCTGGCACAACTCAATAATTTGCTGTAGGAGGTCCCTGTCCACCCGATAGCGCTCTACTATCTCCAGCTGATGTAGCCCCTGGTAGGTTACCCTGGGTCTGTACACTTTTCTCCGTCTCCTCACTGTGGGTTGGTCAACAGCATTCTCATCCTCACCACCCTCAGCCTCTTCCACATGTTGATGTATGATAGCTATTGCAGCCCTTATCATTTTGTTGTTTTTGTTTGTTAAAATTACCCTGCTTGTATACACCGGTGGTGTAGAGTATGTAGGAAAAACAGAGGGAAAGTATTTGCATAGTTTATAGTAGTGTTCTGTGCTGGGCTGGACTGCTGCCTGTGTAATTGGCTGATTCTGATACACTTCACCTGCCAGCTATGCTAGTTCTCCTAGATTACCTTCCTACTGCTGTTTTCCCTTCCCATTGCCTTCCTGTTTAAGCCCAGGGACGTGCCGTGCAAACAGTGTTCAAATGTGCACAGAGCTGCTATTTCCTGGTTTACTTTTTTTCCCCTTTAAAACCCGGTCCGTGGCGTACACACCCACTTAGGCAATGTAAAGTGTGCTAGGCAGCCCAGACACACACCCTTGCTTAGCTCTGCTAAGCTAAGGGCAAACCCGAGCCACAGGGTTCCAATCCACTTACAGTATGCCTGACACACCCCCTATGATGTCAGCTAACTCCTAGGCTTGCACCAAGCTATTCCTGCTCTTACACTGTTGGGTGCTGACTAGCATGAAGGGGAAATCTGGGATTCAGTATCATTCCCCTCATTTGCATAGGATTGCCTGCTGATGCATAGTTACAGGTCCCACATTGAGCCTCCCCCCTTAGCAACCACTCTTCACTGGCCATGTTGTCTTCTGCCTGCCATTGGGTATAATGGCAAAATAGTGATTTTTGTTAGAATGCTTATTTTATTTTATTTTTTATTTTTTGCCCGATCCCATTTGCGAGCCGCTGCCCTATGCTTAAACAGCTGAAATCGGCTAAAAAAAATAAAAAGTTAATTTTTTTATTTTTGCTTGGCCATATATTTGGCCATTGGCATGCTTTCTACATAATATCCACCCTTTATTTGGAGCTGTCATGGCTCCGTTTTGTAGTTTGCAGTCATGTACTCGGTTACTAACCGAGTACATTTCTGCAGAATACACTAGTCTTGCACGGCCAGCTGCTAGCTTCCTAGATCGCAAATTCACCTCATTTGCATGGATTACACCTGCAAATGGGATAATTTGCATACAAGAGCTGAGTCCGTGCATGACTTGTGCAGGAGCGCTCGTGCTGATCCCTACAGCTTATTCCTGGATCGCATGGTAGACATATTGTCTGCTGGAGCTTCTGCACTAGTCCAGCACACAGGAAAATGTGTTGGGAGAATGCAACAGAACATAATCAGCATACAGTTTATGTGAGATAAAATACACCACCAAAAAGACATACCAATCTATGGGTTTAAGAATGCTGCTAGAAAAAAATAAGCACCAGAAATGGAAACTGGGAGGCATAAGTTATTTGTATGTGAACAGTTAATAGACTATGACACCTTACTTACGACAGGAGGTCTTTTTGTTTTCATATACAGTGCGCATGCTGCTTTGATGTGCCTTTTTAGTCATTTGTAACATTTATGGTCCTGTGAAAAATGCATGACATTTCCCTTCTTCATAATGCTCGGTACACAGTAATTTCTATATAAAATCAGTTCACAAATGTACAAGTATTTTCTGCTGCACTTAGTTTCTGTGCTTTTCTCTTTATAATATTGTTTGGTCTTCATTTCCACAAATCTCCATCATCATATGTAATTCCCAAAAATAAATTAAAAACATTCTAAAGACTTTGATGACATGTATTTGGAATACTTTTCTGCCTTTTTTCCATGCCTGTAGGTAAACCGCTGATCTTGACTGAAATCATGTCATTTTCACAGAAGTCCTATATTACATGGTTGATTTTTTGTCTGCACACATGTTTTGGTACAGTATATTTCTAAACATAGACATTGTTGTGCCTGGAAATATTTATAAGACTTGAGTATTGAGATATTTAATAACTAACTACTGCTATGAAATACTGCTTCTTGAATATGAATCAGTTGGTACAGGACTTATTTTTGAGTTTAAGTTTCATAGGACTACGTTGCTTTTGTATTTTACTAAAATATTATGTTTAGCCTTATTACTATTGATTTTATATTTTATTGCAGATTTCAAATTATAAACATTATTTGAGGATTACTTTCTTTTTGAACTATGGCTGAAAAAAGTTGCAGTTTTGGATAAATTCACAACATGGTGATGGTAGATTATGGAGCTTTGGACTGTTTCAAACAAATTACATTTATTTTGTCTGAAGAGAATGCCTTGTACTGTTTATAGGTTCATAGGTAATACTAGGCTAAATGCCCTTGGGGGTCATTTTAAGTTTAGCCAGTTTCCTTTTATGTGCTTGAAATAACCTATCGAGTGACCTTACCTGTCCCATGGTCGATAATTATGTATTACACCTAATAAAAATCCATCCATCTATCCATCCATCCACAACACTTTTTTTCCCATAATAAGAATAACAGATAGAGAATTTGTTGAGACCTATACATGGGATAAAGCATTTAGGAGCTGCTTCTGTCCACCAGTAGTACAGGGTGCAGTTCTGGGGTAAATTTCCTGTTTCCCATCCATAGATCTAGGTTGTGCTTGAAAATGGACATGGGTGAACTTTGTTTTATGTGGATGGGGAACCTGTTTCATAACAAAGGTATCATCTGCGAAATATACCAGTCCCTTCAAACCATTCTGTTGATGTTGCAGGAGAGGTTTAGATCCCTCAAACAAGTATTTCTGATGCCATTTGACTTGCTGATGTGCAGTAAATCCATCAGTAATGGGTCAGAGGATGCCTTATATGCCAGAAACAGATCACCTCTTAGAAGTCATTCGAGTACAGTGACAGGGCTTTGAGTCATTCCATGTAGGACATGTTGTTTAGGCCTTGTATCCTTTTAGAAAGGCATCTCTGTAGGCAGTTCAGTTGCGGCATGTGTCTGGACAGATATATTTCAAAGGATGCATTATATTCAATGACTGGCCTAATGATGGCTGAGTAAATGGGGAGAATGATATCCCTAGATCTTAGCACAATTCCTTTGTTTATAAGCTGTGCAATATAAAATGACTTTCTTATAACAATAAACACATGTTGGTCAAAGGTTAGGTTACTGTCCACATGATTTCCTAAATTGTAAATAAGTGGGTCAGCTCTTTGGGGAGTATTATCAGTGTGGTAGTTCCCCGAGTAGATGACTTCCTAAAAGATACAATAATATATTCTTTGGCATTTAGTTTCAGATCATGATTGTGATACCAGTTATTTATTTGGGATAACCTTCCTGCAGGATGACTAAGTCGTACAGGAATTCAATGACTGCTCCTAGCTTGCAGGTGTCCACAAACATATTCAGACGGAGCCCTTTGGTACTGACTTTTACCTCACTGTAAGGTTCATGGTGTTTGAACAATGTATGGGCAAAAGGTCTCTCCTGATCATGGTAAACTGCTTCTTCATGTTTGTTATTCTTGTTTGTTGGATCTTGTATCTTTGTAATATTTCCTGCATAGAGGCCTTGCATGTGAGTTACGTGAGTGGAGTTTGACTTACGGATATGCAGCAACTCCATCAAGGCTGGGTCTGAGATGGCCTTGTATGCCAGACACAGCTCACCTCTTAGCAGTCTGTATGAGACTGAGTAAAGGGACAATGATTTTAGCCTATCTGTACAGGATAGGTGTTTGAGACCCTGGATTTTTTTGGTCAGGAACTTCTGTGGTCTCTCCAGCTGCTGCATGTGCTTGGAAAGGTACATGCCAAAGGGGGTATTGTACTCATTAATGGGTCTGATAAGGGAGGAGTACAGGGATATTATGACCTCCTTGTTCCTGGATAAAATACCCTTACTTATGAGGTGGGCCATGTAGAAAGCCTTCCATACAATGGAGACAACATGGTGGTCAAAAGTCAGACTGCTGTCAACCTGGGTGTCCAAGTCCCTCACAACTGACTGCATGCTTTGGGTAAGGCCCTCTTGGAGGATGTTCACATTACTAGGGGAATTTAAGATAGCACCCATCTTGCAGTCATCTGCAAACTTGGTCAACCACAGACCACTGTTTTTTTACTTGGACCTCAGAAAAATATATCCCAAACAGTAGAGGCCCCGAGACTTGTCCTTGAAGTACACTGCTTGTTACGGGTCTACTCCTAGAGGTGGCTCCCCTATTTTAACCTAGTGGGTTCTATCAGTGTGCCAGTTAGCTACCCATATGGTAACATATGGGTTGATGCCCAGCTGGAAGAGTTTATCTATTACACCTGAGTGGGGAATAGTATCAAAGGCTTTGGCTAGGTCAAGGTAAGCAGTGTGCACTGTCCTCCCCTCATCTATGGCTTTGGTGACTGTTTCAAAGAAGTTGATCAAATTTAACAAACATGATCTCACTTTGACAAAACCAAACTGTGTGGGGTCAAGCATTTGGAGGTTGGCAATGTCCTTGTTTATAAAGTCCATGAAAATGCATTCCATGGCCTTGCAAATCAGGCTAGTTAGGCTGATGTGCCTATAATTGCCTGGTTCAGTGGATGCTCCACCTTTGTGTAGTGGGATGACAGTGGCTGACCTTCATTTGACTGAGATGAAGCCGATGCTCAGGCTTTGGTTGAATAGGGTTCCTAATGGATCTGAGACCTCATGCCTGCGTTCATGTAGCATACAGCCAGGGATGTTGTCAGGTCCCATGGAGACTGTATTTTCTGCCTTTGAGAGGGCATTAAAGACCTGCCTCCTGGTGATAAGGGGAGGGGCAGGTGCTGGGGATATCCTGGTTTACTGATGGGGGGACAGGGGGTTGAAGTTTTCACTGAACTTGTCAGACATCAGGTTGGCTATATCTATGACTTTTGAGTATGTGGTATTCTTGACCACCAGTTCAGAGCAGATTTGGGTATTACCTTTGAGATTGCAGAGGTATGTAAAGGCCATGTTATTGTCTTTAGTAGATGTGGCCAATTTGGACTTGAAGTTAGCCTAAGAAGATTTCACTACTGCTCTTATTTGCTTGTTTAGACAAAGGAGAGATTGCTTCCAGTTTGGCACCTGCTCTTTCTTGGTCCTGAACAGCAATGTTTTCCTTTTATTATAGTCTTTTTATTGCTACAGTCCATCAGACAGGTTTAATTTTCCTTGAGGAAGATGATTTGGTCCTGTCAGGTATTACTAAGTCCATGCAGCTATATAGGTGCTCATATAGTTTTTGGTGTAGGCTTGGACAATAGTGCTAGTTCCAACTGAAGGGATGGTGGCTGCGAAGCTGCTTATACCTGCTCTCAGGATATTGTAGTCAGCTTTGGAAAAGTTTTTTTGTTTGACCCCGAGAAGGTACTTGATTAGAGTGTTTGCTTAAAAGCTGTCCTAAAAGCAAGCAGAAGGTCTCATAACTGTTTTGGATTGTGAGAATCTGTAGAATGTTAGAACTAATTCTGATCATTTGAAGTCCATGAGATCTATTTCAGCATTCTCTGCCCTAAAATTTACTTCTCTGTCTTGTGTGCCTGTGATGAACTAGGATTTACTTTCTTATATGCCCTCTGACTTTCCTCAGAAATGTAGTTGTTTGGGGGATAGTACCTAGGGTAGGTCTACTTTATTTAAACGAAAACGCATTATGTCGAACACCACTCCATCGAGACATATACATCGAACTGTGAAATAATCGAATGCACAAAACCACGAAACTCAAAATACCGAATTGTCATACTCAGCCAACCCCACCGCCCGAAACACACTACCCACCCAAACAAAATAAATGAACCACAAACATACACCAACCAAAACCCTACACTAAACCCAACATACACCACTATCTATGCACTCTCCTTAACCCCTCCCTAACCCTAAGGTCCGTAACTACCGCACAGTTGCCCTACGGAGCTATACCCAAACAAAATAAATACACCACACACATACACTAATCAAACTCCCACCTCAAACCCTACACTAAACGTTAAATACATTACCCATATTACATTACCTATCTATGCACTTACCTTAATCCGCACCCTAATCCTAACCCTAATGTGCATAACTATCACACACTTACCTTACGGATCTGTAGCTCAGATGGGCCAACCAAAACACTTCCACATTTCGAATTTCGTGGTAATTTTGCGTTTTTGTGCATTTGATTATTTCGCTGTTCGATGTATATGTGTTGATGGAGTGGTGTTTGATGTAATGTATTTTCGTTTAAATAAAGTAGACACCCTAGGGTTGCCACCTTTTCAAATGCCCAAAGTGGGAAATTTTTAGTACAAATGTCAGATTTTGCAGAGCAAAACATACCCATGGCCAGTACAAAGGACAGAACTTCCCTTTTTTGCCTAAATAAAAGATTATTCTTGTAACATTTTAGTTGGTTATTGTATTTTTATAACATTTAGGTGTTTCAGATACAGAATAACTGTTTTATGCATCTATAACATAAAATATAGGAAATATTTTTCTCCTAAAATCTCAGGACATTTGCCAGTTTTTCAATTTTTTTGCAGTACCCAACTGCTCAAAGAGGGATTGTCCCATGCAAAGTGAGACAGGTGGTAACCCTAATAGTACCAGGGACACTTAAGGTAAAACGGTACAGCAGAGCAGCTCATCATCAGTGGGGGGTATGCAAATATTGACAAAAAGACATAGGTTGTTTCAATACTGCTGTGATAATGAGACCTGCTTACAGACAAGTGCTATTGTCTGCCATTGGCCAGGTAATACACTGAGTTGGGAGGAACGTTTTTTCTAAAGTTTAAAGTGCATCACTCCCAGCTTGAGTGCTCATAGGTTCATACTAGGCAATCTGCCCTAGGGCATTTATAAGCCTAGCCAGAGTGTGTTTGGCTTTCGCCACCCATTTTAAATTAATTTTGCTATGCCTTTTTTTTTTTGAGGTTAGTATACTGTGCCTCTGTCTAACAGTGACACAGAAGTGATAGCCGGGGTAAACCTACGATCTCCCATCCACTCATCAAGATTCTTCTTGAAGAGAGTCAATGTGGGACTCTGCCTAACCTGGACTGGAATTTTATTCCAGAGTGAAGGGAGCCTCGGGGTTATGAATCTGTCCCTCCAGCATGTCCTATTTATTTCAGTGCTGAGGTTCAAGTCTCTGTAGCTCGATGGGATTTGGATTTTCTGAGGTGCAGCATATCCATTAATTCGGGTTGGACATGGCTTTGCTCGTCAGGCACAGAATGCCTCTGAGCAGGCGGTATGCCACTGAGTAGAGCTGGAGTTACTTTAACCAGGCAGCATATGGCATCTGTTTGAGCCTTTGATCCTCTTGGTGAGGTACTTTCAGTTGCTGCAGGTGTCTGGTAAGGTACATCCCAAATGTGCTCAATTATGGGCCTGATGAGGGATGAGTAAAGAGGCACGATGACCTCCCCTGATCTAGATGTGAATCCCTTCATGATTAGGTGGACTATATAAAATGTTTTTCTAACCACTTTGGCCGTGGTTTGTCAAATGAGAGATTGCTATCAACTTGGGTCCCTAGGTCCCTAATGACTTCTTCTGTACTTAATGGATTACCACCTATGTGGTAATTTATGGGCACTCTGTTTTTGCCAAAGGGGATGACTATACACTTTTTGGCATTTAGCGCCATGGCTCTGCACCAGTTGTCTGTTTCTATGAGGCCCTTTTGGAGGATGCTTGCTGTAGAGTTGATTATAGCCCAGTTTGCAGTTATCTGTGAGTTGTGGTCAGCCAGTCCTTCCGTGTTGGCCTGCACGCCGAAAAATATATACCGAACAAGAGGGTCCCAGGACTGAGCCTTGTGGGATGCCACTAACACTGGTAACTGGGACATGGCTCCAGCAATTCTAACCATGTGGGTTCTGTCCTTGAGCCAGTTCTAGTAACATAGGGGTTTATATTTAAGCTGGTGAGCTTATCTATAATGCCGAGTGGGGTATTGTATCGAAGGTCAGCTGTGTGGACCACCTCCCTCGTCAATGGCCTTGACTGTTTCAAAGAAATCAGGTAGGACCTGCCCATAAGCCAAACTGGGTAGGATCCAGTGTCTTATGAGGTCCATGATGATCCTTTCCATAGCTTTGCAGACCAAGCTAGTCAGGCTTATGGGGTGATAGTTTCAGGATCCGTTGAGGCACCACCTTTGGGACCACTGTTGCTGTATGCCACTCTTTGGGTACATATCCTGTAGTAAGGCTAAGATTGAACAGTAGTTTTATGTTTGGGTTTAGCTCTTCTTGGCCCATTGATGCTGTGTTTGCTTTGGAGAGGCGGCTCTTACCTGAGCATCTGAGATGTCAGGAGGGCACACTCTGTTGGGATAGACATTTGGTGGGGAGAAGTTTGCACTGAACCTGTCAGCTAGGATGTTGGCAATGTCTGTGGGCTCAGTGTATTTTTGTCATTTTGGACTAATTCTGAGCATATCTGGAATTCCCACCAGGTTCCTAACATAACTAAAGAAAGCCTTGTGATTATCCTTAGTGTCCTGTGCAACTTTTCTCTCGAAGCTAGCCTTAGGCATTTTATGAGTCCATAGTTTTTTTAATACTGATCAGAGATACCTTCCCTTTTGGGATTTTGCTCTATCATGTAGTAGCTTCCTCCTTCTATTGTATAGTTTGTTTATGGCTGGGGTCCACCAGACAGGTTGGAGGATTGGGTCTTGGTTTTATTTGGGACTGCATGATCCATGCATTCCTGAAGGTGTTTATAGAATCGTTTATAAAGGATTCTGCGGTCTGTATTTTCCACAGGCCGAGGGCTTTGAAGGATTTCGCCTCGGTTTTGAGGCATTTTCTGGGCAGGGGTGGGGTCGGGATGTGAATATCCAGTGAGATTAGTTTATGGTCTGATCTTACCAGTGAGGGATACACTTCTGGTCTGTTCCCCTCTTAAATGTTGTTCCATAGCATTTGAGTTTATAAATTCTAGGAACCTTTGGGCTAGGGTGTTGGAGCTAGAGTAATGCTCCCAGTCTATGTTTGGGTAGTTGAAGTGTTTGGAGAGACCTTTATTTTCCAGTATTCTCAGGAAGGCGAGTGGGGTTCCTGTGTTTGGGAGGGTGGTCTGTAGCAGGCTATAAACTGGAAGGCAGTTTTACCCACAGTTAGTTGCACATGGATAGTCTCTGATGCTCCACCAACCTGGAGGTGTGGGTATCTGAATATTGATACTCCCCCCTCCTTAGTTTTGGGGCCGAAAAACATTAATAACCTGGTAGTGCTGGGGTGCTCTCGGAGCCTTGAACCAGGTTTCTGTTACTGCACAGATATCGATGTTCTCCATGCTAAGGAGAGTTTGAGTGCTGCATCTTGAGGTTTAGACTTCTGGCATTGATTAGCATTACTCTTAGTTTCTTATCCTTGTGATACCTATGGAGGTGGGTTTGTCTTTTGAGCCTTGCCTAAAAAGGCACTATGGGGTAGCAAGAGCCTTTGCCAATATCCAGCCCAGGGGTGACAGGTGCAGCCCGCCTGAAGCATCGTGGCTTGTCGAGCATGTCATCCCAGGCTGACAGGCATTGGATCCCTTTGAATGACACAACAAACTTAAGCCAATTGTTAAAATTGATCATCTTGTCTTCATATTGTGGCATCATTCTTGGTGAGGGTAAGATGCTACTCAAGGTCAGGGTCATACCGCCTGGGCTACATGCTCAGAGGCTCCTCTATGTCTCTTTTCATATAGTCCAGAGGTGCGTCTCAGGTCATTCACACCAGCATGGACAATGACTGAGTCATATTTGTACTTGCCTTGGAGACCTGAGTGCTTGTGTTATGTGGCAGATCCTAGCCCCGACAGGCAGCTCACCGTGACCTTCTTCTTGTTCAGCCTGAGCGGGACAGTGTGCCTGACGATAGAGTCACCTATTACAAGTGTATCAGGTGTGTTGTTTAGCCTTAAGGGCTGTGACTGTTCAGCACACTGGCTTTGTGGGCTATGTGTTGCACGTGTTTTTGTTTTGGGGTAGCAGTTGCTTGAGTGTCTGCTTTGGAGGTCTCTGCTGCTTAGGCAGATTTTTATTTAGAGCCTCCGAGTATGTTTTTGTGTGTTTATGTGTTTGGTTTGTTGTCGTGGTAGGTCTATGTGAGACTGGAATTGTAGTGAGTGTGGTTTCCTTCTCCTCCTGACTGGTTACGCCAGTACTGAGTTGAGAGCTTAGCCTCCAGTTTGGCTATATGGTTGCATCTCTCACATGTGTTGTAATTTGTTGGGAGGAGGAGAGGGTTGTCTTTGTACATGAGGCAGTTGTAACATTGCCTCAAGATTCCCAGATTCACCAGCTGGACCGGAGAGGAGATTGACAACTGACCTTTGGACATGCTAGAATAGTATTGGGAATTCCTTTATAATTGAAAAAAAGGGCCAATGGGGGACAAGGTACTCAAGGGGAGTTTGTGAGGGTGTAGTGCTTTTAATTTTTTAGAGCTGACTTATATAATTGTTTTAGTGAGCACGTGCCAGGTAACCTAAATGCAATGTGTTACAGGTAACTTAAATGCAAAAACGACAAACAGTAACTTTCTTTCAAGTGAAACAAGGAAATAAGTACAGTAAGCAATGCAGATATCACTAGGGATCCACAGAAGTGCTAAAAGACCGCATTTTAGGTGGATACTATTCTGGGAGAGAAAATATGTGTCTGGGTCAGTGCTACACTTTTAATTAGCAACATGTCAAGATTTCTGACACGCTGGGATTTCTGTTTTTTTTAGGGGGGCTGAATAATTTTGCTTCATGTCAATATTCATAGTCTGTCTTCTAAAAGGAATTTTATTCCAGTAATGAATCATATATCGAAAAAGTGGCATTATTACCATTTTGGAAGTTTGGTGACACCCTTCCTGCCATGGATCATTTTGGCTGTATCTGACACTGTTGCTATTACAACTTGTCATCTGCATAGGGAGTGGACTGAAGATAATTTTATGAAAGACAAAACTGCATTTATGGATATTTAGCACTCTGGAGCATATGCTGATACTCACCTAATGCTATTTTGTTACATTTTCAACATTTTTTTGTTACAAGCACTTCACTCATAGTCAGTGTTTTGATCAGCTTTTTATGAAGTTCTCAGTTTGATCAAAGAGAAAGTTCTTAGGCACATACACTGTGTGGTACTGGGTGATGTTTATACTGATTTGGGAGATTTTCTCCAATGATATATGCAAGGCATAAGTTAGCTTAGATTTGTCTGACAATACAAGAGGCCATCAGAATATGGATCCATTCTAGTCATATTTCCATCTTGGTCTAAGCTTTGATGAATAATGAGAACATTGTTTTAAGGCATGCCTTTCTTGTTTTTTTGTTAGAAAAGTTACTTTCCTCTCAGGACAGTACTCAGAAGACAGCCACTGAGTATTATTTCAGGAATAAATGCAGACTGTCATTGAGTAATTTATTAACTTTTCTTGATGGGATCGATTGGTGGGGCTCATACACTTCTCCAAATATTAACCAAAAAATGAATTTTTACATCTAATTTTACAGACTATTTAGCCACTCAAAAATCTAATAGCAAATATTTAAATTATAAGCCCTTGCTTCTGCTGATTAGGCAAAAATGCAGTTCAGTTCAAAGTTCAAATTTATTGAACTTCTTATCTACCAAACATCATTACAAACAGATTATAAAAAAATTAAACATAAAATATGGACAAATAATTATAAGGAATAATGAAATGATAAAATCAAAATGTAAAAAAAAACATCTAGTGCATGATCACAAGAAACCATGAGTACAAGGAAATTTGATCTAGTGCTATATAAAAGGGAGTAAATTCAAATAATCAGCCAGTGTCATCCGCTAAACTTAATAAAGGTATTATATGACAACATTATACTTTGTACTCTGGTGAATGGCTAGCTATTCAGCTAGCTGTTCAAAAATAATTTTTTCATTTCATATTTATAAGTTATGGTAATATCATCAGCCCCCTTTTTCCTGTTTTCTGTGAGGTTTTAGGATGCTGCACTAACTCTTGCCAAATTTCTCAACTCAATGTTACAGTCCAACTTTCTCCTGTGTGACTGTCATAGGTCTTCTCTCACAATATGTTATGACAATATATTAATATGAATTTATTCCATTAAAATGTATGGCACTTCTAGTCTATTAATTTTTGTTAACTGAAAAGTTTTATGGTAATCATGTTTTGTTTTAGATATAAAGGAATGGCAGTAGATTGTTAACCCTGGGGCTAGGTTCCCTCAAGGACCAAATTAATTATTGTAATGTTGTAAATTTTTGTTACTGGATACCAAAACTGTTTGTAGTCTGCCTGGTGAAGGGTAAGCTGTTGTGACTTTAACTATTTACCATATGAAATTATATTAATATGGATTTATTTCATTATAAGGTATGGCATATGATGCCACTGTGAATTGAGCTATTTAACTTTTTCTCCTGCCTGCATATTGGAGTAACTACTTTTGTGCATTTGTACATCTTTTACACACACACACACACACACACACACACACACACACACACACACACACACACACACACACACACACATATATATATATATATATATATATACTTGCAGAAGGATAATGATATCCAGGAGGATGCGGAATCCTACACCAAGGCACTCTATATGCATCTTCAGGATTGCATGGACCGTGCTATCCAAAATAAAACCAAGACTCCTTCCTCAAGCAAGAAGAAACCATTCTGGTGGACCCCGGCCATAAGCAAACTTTACAATAAAAGGAGGAGACTTATACAAAAAAAGGCCAAATCTCAAGTAGAAAAATCATCCCTGATCAGCATTAGTAAGAAATTGAGGGCCCTCATCAAGTCAACTAAAGCTAATTTTGAAAAGAAAGTTACCAAGGATGCCAAGGATAACCATAAGGTCTTCTATGGCTATGTCTAAAACCTAAATGGCAACGCTCAGGTCTGTTCTGAGCTAGTACAAAATGGAACAAAATACACTGACCCTTCTGACATTGCCAACATCTTGGCTGACAGGTTCAGTACAAATCCCCCCCCCCCTCACCACCTACAGGGCCTATTACCATTCCAGGGGATTGTGTAAGTTCAATTATTACTGATACGTTGGTTAACAAGGCTCTATCTAAAGCTAAAAACACTGCCTCCATGGGACTAGATGGTGTCCCAGGCTGTGTCATACGCGAGCTCCAAAAGGAATTAACCCTGCATCTTAATACCCTGTTCAGTCTCAGCCTCTCCACAGGATATGTGCCCATAGAATGGCGCACGGCAACGGTGGTCCCATTACACAAGGGTGGGGCCACAACTGACACTGGGAACTACCGACCAATAAGCCTAACCAGTCTGATCTGTAAGGCTATGGAGCGAATCATTATGGAACTCACAAATGGAGAGATTGGGAATCTCCAGTCGCTGGACCCCACACAGTTTGACTTCGTCAAGGGCAGATCATGCCTCCTAAACCTGGTGGATTTCTTTGAGACAGTTACTCAGGCTATAGATAAGGGAAAGGAGGTACACACGGCTTACCTTGACCTTGCTAATGCATTTGACACCATTCCCCATTCAGGTATTATTGATAAGCTCACCAGCCTGGGCATAAACCCTTATGTCACAAGATGGATCGCAAACTGGCTCTCAGACAGATTCCATAAAGTAAGAGTAGCGGGATCTATGTCCGAATCCAGACCAGTAACGAGTGGTGTGCCTCAGGGCTCTGTCCTGGGGCCCCTCCTGTTTGGCATATACTTCTCAGAAGTACAGGCAAGCACAAAAGGGCTGTGGCTGACTAAGTTTGTGGACGACTGCAAACTGGGTGCTATAATAGAGTCTCCGGCCGACATGGAGATCTTCCAAAAGGGCCTAAATGAGACTAATGCATGGTGTCAAAGCCATGGTCTCAAGCTAAATGCAAAAAAATGCGTAGTAATCCCCTTTGGAAAAAAACAGAGTACCCGCAAACTACAACATAGGAGGTAATCCCCTGAAATTTGAAGAAGAAATAAGGAATCTAGGGACCCAAGTAGATAGTCAGCTTTCCTTTGATAATCATGTTGCCAAAGTGGTTAGAAAATCCTTCTATGTGACCGATCTGATCAGGAAAGGGTTCGCATCAAGATCTAAGGATGTAATGGTGCCCCTCTACTCTTCCCTCATCAGACCCATTATTGAGTACAATTCACCAATTGGAATGTACCTGGCTAGACATCTGCAGCAGCTGGAGAGACCACAGAGGTACCTAACCAAGATGATTACTGGCCTCAAACAGTTGTCCTATGCAGCATGATTGAAAAAGCTAAGACTGTTCTCTGTTGCATACCGCTTTCTCAGAGGCGATCTCTGTCTAACGTACAGAGCCATGTCCAACCCAGAATTGTTGAACATGCTCCATCTTAGCAAAACCAAATCTACTCGAGCTACATGCTCTAGGGATATAAACCTCAACACAACAATGAACAGAACATGCTGGAGGGAATGATTCCCTTCGCAGAAACTTCCCTTACTATGGAACAGGGTCCCGATCTACATAAAACAGAGCCCCTCACTATCACTCTTCAAGAGGAACCTTGATGATTGGATGGGTAACAGAAAGTTCACACCGGAGATCACACCAACAGCACTACTAGATAGGGGCCAATGGTACTAGCTGCTAGTACAAGGGTCTAGGGAACTACTAAAGGGGTGCTGAATACCGCACAATGTGGCTGGGCTAATATATGCCTTAGGGCAGATAGCCCAGTACCAACCTATGAACCTATGAACCTGTGTGTGTGTATGTGTGTGTGTGTGTGTGTGTGTGTGTGTGTGTGTGTGTGTGTGTGTGTGTGTGTGTGTGTGTGTGTATATATATATATATATATATATATATATATATATATATATAAATATAAATATATAAGAAAAGCAACACCGGAACTCAGTAGGAGTGCGCTGTACAGGGCCAGCTGGTAATTTCAACGTATTTTCAGCGTATGAGTCAAACGCCAAACAAAACAGCAGATGAAATACAACCTGATGTTTTCAGCGTAAGTGTTGTAACACTCAAAAGGCAACACATGGAACACAGCCTAATAACGTCTCAGCGTTTCAGTTGCAGAACATCACCAAATAGCTCGTAATCCTCCAAAACATGCTCCAAAACAAACTGTTTAAAATAGACCACGGATTTATTCAGGATACAAAAAATAAAAACTAGTAAAACTAGTAAAATGTCAAGGGATAACCACTTTCGGGTCACTTCAACAACTCTTCTTCAGATCCATATGACTTGTACTACATCCTTTTGTTTTTAAAAACCCTTTCCACCAATGAAGCGTTGCATTAAGCAGACACACCCATCCTAGAATGGGCGTGTCATAAGTGTCTCCTCAGTCTCTGCCTTTTCAAGGCGGGTTTCATAGGGGAAGGCTGTATTGAGCCCTGGTTTTTGATGTGCTCGCAGTTTCCCAATCCAGAACATCTCTTCTTGCTCAAGTTTGTTATTGACATCTCCTCCCCTTTTTGAAGCATACACAATTCTCAAAACTCTGAACATGAAACCATGCACTTCATTGTCTCTAATATGCTTAGCTAAAGGGTTCTTATAATCCTTAAGCCTTATGTCACTAACATGTTTGGATAGCCTCTCCTTCATCTGTCTTACTGTTTTTCCGACATAAAAATTGTCACATGATGAACATGTGGCCAGATACACAGATATAAAGATATATAGAAATAGATATACATACATAATATAATACTCATATTTATGGAGTTTCTTTATTACAAAAAACACTGAGAGACTGTTTAATATGCTATTTTGGAGAATACCTTGATGCTTTTATTTCTGAAAATATGTGTGGTGGCATTTACATGTCCTAGTTCACATATAATATTGTCCATCAAAATATTTTTGTTCTTGTATCCCAGTTTTGCAGGTCACCTATGTAGGCTTGCATGGAATTATTCGTGTATATAAATTATTTGATTATTATACATTGTCGAATATATATATTTTTTGGTCATTTGGTTTTCTATGATTACTTAAACAGGAAGTGATATTTTAGTTCTGCAGTGAGAAAGTTTTGGCGAAACCGCAGTCTGCAGTACACAATAAAGGACTGTATGGATTCTGAAACCTGCTGCTTTTGACTTCATTTTTTTTTTTTGGTTCTGGCTTGCCTTTCTGTGATTTTACTGTTTTCTATTTGCTGTGTACCATTTACTGTATAAATGCAAGATCTTGGAGTTTACATATATGACTATTTATATGTGAGGTATATTATATATCCTCCATCCTGCTCCCAGCAATGAAACTATCACCTATCAATTCACTCATTCTTCACAATCCTCAGCATTCCAGGACAGAGACAAAAGCTGAATACTGAAGCTGTCATTTAACATCACATAGGAGAGTCTGTGGTATGAGGTCTAAAGTCCCCACATACTGGGTTAATAGACATGCGAGGTTCTGTGTAGCAGCAAGTCTCAGCTTATTGGCAGGCTCACTCCACCTGTGAATCAAATGGAGCAGCATTACTACCAGGCTTTTCTCCAGATAGAACTTATATGGTCAGACTATGTCAACACCATTATCCAGGATGAGAGAGTTGGCATAAGCCACTGTCTCCCATCCCTCCAGACCCCAGGCAGTCACTTGGACCAGGGTCATGTTTGGCATAATCTACGTCAAAACATCTGTGCGAAGGAGATGGCTTGCAGAATTTCATGACTACAGACATAGAATAAATATAATATAAGAAGAGATACTAGAAGGTTGATGTTTATCCTACACTTACACCATGGTATGCAAAGAGAAAGTTCTCTAACTCTACACTAAGGGCTTATAGTCTGTAGTGTGATGACCAATAACAGGCAAGTCTGGGAGTCAGAGAAATGAGCAGTGGTGGTTTAGAAAATAAACTATGAATTAAACAATAGTACAAAACTGAGGTTGTCCTTACATGGCCTGGTTTTGCTGTTTGCTCCAAGTGACCTTCTAAGATTGTCAGGCAGATCTCCAGTTTCACTTTTAGTGGTCAAAGAGAACACATTTAATTCTCAGGGTGTGTCTGTGCTTAGATGATCTTCGTTAATTGTCAGCAAGTCCTCCAGTGTGAATTCCTGGTATCAACAGGGTACCTTTTAGCTTAATGTTTCAGTCCTAACTGTGGAAGAAACAGGGGGCATGTAGTTGCCCTAGATGAAAAACAAACATAGATTGTTGACTGTAGATAAGGCCCACATAGCCTACCTAGTCTAAAACTATATGTACAGACTGTGTAATGTAGAAATTCTACTTAACCAGCTGTTAGTTTACTTTACCCCTTGTAAGCACTGAAGATCATTTGCCCCATATGTTCTAATTATCTGAAACCTCTTCTGAGATACAACACTTCTCCATGATTTGCCTACTCCACTTGATTCGTCTGAGCTGTCCATCATGTACCTTCCTCTATCCATACCACCACTTGTGATTCAAGGACTTGAGTCCATAGCTCTCAACTGTCCAGATTTTCACAGAATGTCTGGAATGCTTGGCTCATACTTTTGCTCTGTTCCTCTTAAAATTTATTTTTTTATGACAAATCAGTGAGAACTGAATTCACTAAATAGGATCATAGGATCACAGGAGATCACTAGGCTAATGGCTCTGGGGCCTTTACAAGCTTAGCTAATAGTTTATCACCAAAAAAAGAAACCCCAATCTGCACCTGTCACCCCTGTTAATGAGGGACACAGGTGGAACACCTGGGACAAATTTGTGGTTACCCATCCACTCATCAAGGTTGGGCTTGAAAAGGGTCAGATACGTACTTTGTTTGATGTGTATGGGGAGTCTATTCCAGAGATGGAGCAGCCTCTGGGAGACAAGCCTGTCTCTCCAGCAAGTTTTGATAATATCACATATTAGATGCAAGCCTTTTGATAGGGTACTATGCGAGGAGTTAGACTTATGGATATGGAACATCTCTAGTAGAGCAGGGTCTGAGATTGCCTTGTAGGTGAGACACAAATCACCTCTGAGCAATCGGTATGAAGTAGAGTCGAGTGATAGTGATTTGAGTCTGTCCACATAGGACAGGTGTTGGAGGCCATGGATTCTCTTTATGAGGTATTTCTGTGGCCTTTCCAGTTGGTTCAGGTGTTTGGAGAGGTACATACCAAACAGGGCGTTGTACTCAATTATTGGCCTAATGAGGGAGGAGTACAGAGAGGTAATAACCTCCTTTATGCTGGATGAAATCCCTTTACTTATGAGGTGAACCAAGTAAAAGGCTTTTCTGACCACTGCCACTACATGATGGTCAAATGTGAGCTTGTTGTCAACTTGTTTACCCAGGTCTCTCACCACAGGTTGTATGCTTAGGGGGTTGCTGTTATTGTGGTAATCAGTAGAGGTCGTATTTTTGTGGAATGGTATGATAATACATTTTTTTGCATTTAACTTAAGGCCATGATTTTGGCACTAGTCATTTGTTGCTGTGAGACCCTCTTGAAGTATGTTAACATCATATGGGGAGTCAGTGACAGCACCCAACTTACAGTCGTCCCCAAACTTGGTCAGCCACAGGCCTTTTGTCTTTGCCTGGACCTCTGAGAAGTAGACCACAAACAATAGGGGTCCAAGGACAGAGGTGATGGCACCTATTTTGACCTTGTGGGTCCTATCAGTGAGCCAGTTGGCCTCCCACCTGCTGAGATAGGGATTTACAGCAAGTTGTGTTAGCTTTTCAATGATGCCCAAGTGGAAGATTGTGTCAAAGGCTTTGGCCAAGTCAAGATGAGCTGTATGTACTGACTTTCCCTCATCCACTGCCTTGGTGACAGTCTCAAAAAATTCAACCATGTTCAATAGGCAAGATCTGCCCTTGACAAATCCGAACTGGGTAGGGTCAAGTACTTGGACCTTGCCTATGTCCTTGTTTATGAGGTCCATAATAATACGCTCCATGGCCTTACAAATCAGACTTGTCAAGCTAATGGGGCAATAGTTTCCAGGGTCAGTAGTGGCACCAGCTTTATGCTAAGAGAAGACAATGGCAGGTCTTCACTCTGCTGGAATGCAGCCTGTACTTAGGCTATTGTTGAATAGGGTACTCAATAGTGAGGCTAGTTCTTGCTGGAAATGTTGCAGAGTACAGCCTGGGAGACAATCAGTTCCCATGGAAGCTGTGTTCTTTGCCTTGGATAGGGCTTTTAACACTTGATCTATGGAGATGTGAGGTGTGGGGCAGGTATCGGGGATGTCACATGGGCCTTTGGAGGGAGGGACAGTGGGTGAAGTTTGTGCTGAACCTATCTGCTAGCAGGTTGGCTAAGTCAACAGAATCAGTGTAACTGGTACGGTTAAGAACTAATTCGGAACAAACCTGGGTTTTGCCATGGAGGTTTCTGACGTAACTGAAAAAAAGCTTTGTGGTTAGCCTTTGTTTCATAGGCTAAATTTTGATTCATAATTGGCTTTGGAGGTTTTCACCAGTGATCTAATTTGCTTGTTGAGGCTAAGGAGGGAGTTTTTCCAGTTAGGAGTTTGTGCCTTTTTACCCTTGGACAACAGTTTCTTCCTTTTGTTGTAAAGCCTGTTGATAGATGATGTCCACCACATAGGTTTGTGTTTTCTTGAGGAGGAGGTTTTAGTTCTGTTGGGTATGGCTGAATCCATGCAGTTGTACAGGTGCTTGTATACTGCACTGACATATTGTTCAGCATATTTGTCTGCATCCTCTGAGGGGGGTGTGTGAAGCTACTGATTCCCTCCCTTAGAAGGTTGTAGTCAGTTTTTGAGACTTTTTTTTAGCCTGATTACAGCTGGGGGGGGGGGGCTTGGATGGGATAGACAATTCATATGAGACAGACCGATGGTCTGATCTTACCAGGGAAGAAAATACTATGGGGTGGTGCAGTGGTAGTCCATGTTGGTGAGAACCAAGTCTAGAATGCTATCTCCCCTAATGATAGCCATTTAAGTTTCAGTCTTCCTATGTTTCAGGAAACGCTTGTTAACACAAACCATTTTATTCTAGCAACTTTCAAAGATTATACAAGCAATGTTTAAAATGTGTCCCTGGTTTTGGGCCTTTGTCCCCCCCCCAATAAATTTTGGCTTTTTCCATATTTCTTGTGCTGCAAAGTTGAAAGATATAGTTGAATCTCAAGTGGATTTTACAAGGAGCTAAGAGGTTCAGCGGAAGATAAGTTTAGTGCTGCTTATGCCAAGTCTGCTTGCATTGTTAGTAGCACAACAGATAATATACCTGCTTTTGATCCAGAAGACTGTAGGTTGTACTCCCTCAGTAGGTAGATGGATTGCTGATACCGTACTGTGTTGTACTTTAAAGGTGGTGGATGCTCCAGTCCTGAGAATGTCCTTCTTTGGAGGAGATACCTAGTAAGTATGAACCTGTTATCAGTTTGCCATCCATTGCAATATTACTAGCTTATGTTTTTAATGTAATATAGGTAATTTATTCTTCAAGGGCAACAGATACTTTATTTTAAATGAAACAATAAAATATAAAATTATTTGCTAGCAGCAACCTCTTCCTTAGTTACAGATCTCTTTAATGTGGAATTATTTAGATGACTTTTACTTCTGCAGAGATTGTGCATATTTACTGATATTGGTGGAAGGTAATGACAGAAGTTTGAATAGGCTTTTATGATGGAGATGTTCTGAATTGGGCAGATTTGTCATTATTGGTTCATACATTTTGTATCATTGCTTACTGGAAAAATGTTCAAAACAATACATTTAAAACATGCTCTAACAAGTGTGCTGTATTATCCAAGTATATAATTTCATACAATTAGGAAGGTGAATCAAAGAACACATGTATTATTTATTTATTTATTTATTACATTTGTTGACTGGGTATGTCTGACTGGGCCAGAGGCCTGCTTTCAGTGGAGACCTGGGGAGAAAAGCACCACATTGATACATACCAACAAAAGAAAGAAATAAAAACAAACAATTTTAACAGCAGAAAATGAGTACAATAGAATTATTTTACAGCATCAATAAACAATACAAGGCAAGATCCTGTTACCTAGTGGAGACCCAGGAGGAAACTCAACAGTAGTAAAACACAAACAAATAGAAGTAAATGTAATACAATCCATAGAGCTGTATAATTACTGTAGTAGTAACAACCAAGTAGTAGTAAATGTAATGTAATCAGAACAACTGTACAAACTGCTGTGCAGAAAAAGCAAACACTAGATAGTATATAAGTTAAAGTTTACAGTAGGGAAGTTAGAAGGTCAGGTGAGAAAGGTAAATAAGATTGGGGAAGTAGATGAATCTGGGGAGTGGCAGGAGCATAGCCAGTGCCTGGTAAGGTGTTCCTTTAGGAGTGATTTGAACTGGACATGTACTGGATTTTTTGTAATTGTGCCTGGAAGGGTGTTCCAAAGTTTGGCTATTCTGTGTGAATAGTGGGAGTCGCCATGATGGTTGTGGGAGTTGGATACCTTTAGTAGGAGTTTGTTGGAAGATCTGAGGGATCTGCTATTAGTATTAGGTTGAACTAAAGAGGAGATGGCAGGGCAAGTTTCGGGATGGTATATTATTTTGTGGGCTAAGGATAGTTGATTGAGAGATAGAAGGTTGGGGAGTTCTAGCCAGTTTAATATTGAAAGAGCTGAGCAATGGTGAGACCTGTCTGGGTGATTAGTAACGAATTTAGCAATTTTATGGTAACATGATTCTAGATTGTTGAGGTCAGATTTTCTAAGGTTAGTAAATATGAGAGAGCCATAGAGAAGGGTAGATAGAAGGTGTGTGAGAGCAGTGGCTAGCCTGGCATTGGGGGTTAGGAATGGTTTGGCCCTGTAAAGATTGCCTAGTTTTATGTGTACTTTTTTGTTGGTTTGGGCAATATGTATGTCAAATTTGAGGTTGTCATCTATGGTAAGACCTAGCAGTTTAATGTGGTTAGTAGGGGCAATTTTGGTACCATTTGCAGAGATGATTGATAGAGGAAGCTGGGAAGTCTTGGGGTTTTTGTTACTGAAAACTATGATTTTGATTTTGTTGGGATTTAAAATGAGTTGATATTGGGAGAAGTTGTTTCAATGTCCTGAAAAGAAGATTGCATTTTTACTTGGAGTTCTTGGGGTGAGGGTGCTGAACAGATGAGGGTAGCATCATCTGCATACTGTACTATGGAGGCATGTTGGGTTGCTGTACTGAGATTGTTTGTGAATATGATGAAGAGGAGTGGGCCAAGAATAGAACATTGTGGTACATCCACAGAGATGGGGAGTAGAGGGAGGGAGAGTTTTCCCCACTTTGTAGCCTGTTGATGCTTGGAAAGATAGCTGTGGAACCAAGTTAGTGAGGGTAAACTGAGGCCATAGGAAGATAGTTTGTTTAGTAGAAGCTGGTGAGATATGGTGTTGAAGGCTTTAGACATGTTGAGAAATATGGAAGAGACATGTTGGCCTTTGTTCATAAGATGGTGAATGGTTGTTATTGAAGGTTAAGAGGGCTGTGCTGGTACTGTGCTTTGGTATGAAACCATGCTGAGAGTTGGAAAGGAGGTTACTGTTAAGGAAGTAGCTTATGAGCTGATTGCGGATGCATTTTTCTAGAATTTTTGCGAGGGTGGAAAGTATGGCTATGGGACAATTATTGGTTAGTTCTTTGCAGGGGCCACCTTTGTGTATAGGAGTAATATAATATATTTACCAAATGAGTGGGAAATAATGTTATTTAATAGAGCAGTTGATCAGGATTGAAATGGGTATGCAATTGAAGGGGCAGCAAGTTTTAGAAATTCATTAAAGAGTTTGTATGCAGCTGTGCAGCATGATTTGAGTTTAGACGAGAGGTTTTATGTACCTGGTTTGTATGGGTGAGAAGGAGAAGGGGCTGTGCTTGTCTATGGCTGGGGTGGGGACAATAAGTGACTGGGTTGGTTGGTTGTCTAAAACGTAGGTGATGGTGTTGATGAAGTGGGTGTTAAATTGAGTTGAGATACGGACTGGGTTGTTTGAGGTAGCAGGAGGAGGGTAGAGGTACATCCTGGGTTTAGCAGTTGGTTAATGGAAAGCCAGAATTTTTGAGGGTTGTTTTGTTTTTGTTTTTTTTTTGCTGACAGGATAGGAAGTATACTTGTTTGTCTCTTTTTGTATGATCCAAAATATGTGTGCATGGTCCTAAATATGTGTGCAAGGGGCCTATGATTTGAAAACAGCCCAAAGATAAACTTTATCCGGCACTGGCCAGATGCATTTTCTTTCAATGTGGGTTTCAATGCTGTTTCAATTAATGTGAGTTTCAAGGGCAGAGATATTACTTTGTTTAGCAGATGTCTATCAGTGTTTGTGCTATACAATTTAAAACAAAAGTTTTAAATGAAATCCAAATAATCATTTTAGAAGTAAAGTATAAAGCAGTATGCACATTACAGTGTTTATGGTAAATTAAATAGCCAAGTAATGGGACATTGGAATGGCTGCAGGGGAGGAGGGCAGTATATGGGGTGCCCCATTTGACCATGATTTTGTGAAGAGGGGAGGGGCATCAAACTAAAGACAGCCACGGGTGGCACAAACTGTAGCTATGCCACTGGTCACACTGGCAGTGATTCTCTGTCTCAGCTCTTGTACTCTATTTCATGTCTGTCTGCCAAGCTTTAAGAATGTAACCACAGTGTACTCTACTGGAAAAGAACAGAAATGTATATAAACTATATACCTGTGCAAATATATGTTTTAATGGTAGAAGATGGAGCATACAGAGTTGACTTGCAAAACTTCAGGGAAATAAGTTGAAATCCAAGTGTTTTACGAATCTGTTATGTGTCAGTTTCAGCTCAGTGCAGACACAATGTCTAGAGCTAGAGGTTTTCCTATTGTCTTTAAACAGAAATAACTACTAGGTTTCAAATGTAAAAAGCTTTTGTTTTAAGACTTCCAGTTCTGAGCAAACATTTGAGAGATATGTACTTCTCACACAGAGATGATAAAATTCTGTTGGCATCTTTTAGCCTGGGAACTGAAGGCTGGTGACAAAGAGTGATGTCATCCAAGCTGACCCAGCAGTAATGTTTGATAGTAATTTAAGAACTCTCTCAGAGAAAGACTGTGCATTTTGTATCTTGTCTTGGACCTAGAAACATCCATTCAGCACTTCTGCCTGCATGTTGCTTTGTAAGTAAGTCTAGGATACAGTAATTTCTCTTAGATATAAATAAGAATATAGTAAAGATTAGTTTAGATGCTTTCTGTATTTATTTGAGACTGTCCTGCAATCCTGTTTTAAAATATTTCCAGTGATTCTGAACTCTGTAGTTATTGTGCTGATTGAGTATTGTCTTGTTCTTTTTTTATTTATCATTAAATATATTTAAACCTTTCATTGTGGCTGATATTTGTGAGACATATTTAAGCTCTTAGGATACTTGCATATGTATTTGGTGACACTGTGCATGCCACCCCTAAATAGCCTTGATCTTGATTACACTTACCATGCGGATAATAGTAACATTCCACAGTAGGATTGGGCACCCTTAGTAAGAGCTTTAGACTAGCTGATAAGTAGTGGTTGGTGGCAGTGATAACTACCTTATAGTCTGGGCAAAAGGAGGCATAGCTAGGAAACCTGTGCCAGCCTTCACCAGGAGTGTCTATGTGTTTATATATAAATCAAATTTCAAAGTGTGTGTGTGTGTGTGTGTGCGTGTGTGCGTGTGTGTGTGTGTGTGTGTGTGTGTGTGTGTGTGTGTGTGTGTGTGTGTGTGTGTGTGTGTGTGTGTGTGTGTGTGTGTGTGTGTGTGTGTCAGCTACTTGGGCAGGGACATGAAGCACTGGTTAGACAGAGAGGATGCTGGAGGTTTTGGCTTGACCATTCGGCTGAGATCTTAACCCTATAGCTCTGCCAGTGGGGAATCTTATTGAGGATCTGGAGAAAGAGGCAGAAGCCATCCCCAGACTGACTGTGATCTCTGTGTGCTCTTAAGGGACATTGCACTTTATTGTATGTGTACTTGTCATCCTCCCATTGTGTATGTCCCTCACTGTTACCAGTGGTGAGGATGGAGGCTCCTTGATTACTGGGCCAGTGCAGGGGCATCACACCCCAAACATGTTTATTAAATTTACACAAATGACACACATTATATAAATGAAAAACATACAAAATTATATCACTTTATTTGCAAACAGTTTACATCACAGACACCATTGAAACAACTGCAGCTGTTAACATTATGCATCACTTATAAACTATCCAGTCATTGTCAGTTAAGCATTATATAACTCATTCAAATCCTTCCTCTTAAATCTTGTTCCTGCTCTGCATATATTGTTCCCACAGTTCCCATTTTCTCCTATGTAGTTTGTTCCTTCCCTTTTCTAAAGATCCCAATTCCAGTTGTTTTATCTGTTACTATATTCACCACTTCTAGGAAAGTTGGTCTGGACTTTGATTACACTCAGCAAGGCTTTACTATGTCTAGGGAATTCCGATTCTGTAGCATAACTAAAAAAAAATCATCTCCCCATTCAGTCCAATCTGCTCACCCAGCATCTCTGAGAGAGTGGTCCACAGGGAGTCCCAAAAGTCTGCCAGCTCATCACACTTCCAAAAAATATGTTCCCAGCTACCTTTTTCTTGCCTGTCATACCTCCAACATTTGCTATCTACCTGAGGAAAAATTCTTTGGAGTCTATTTGGGGTATAAAAATACGTATGTAAACACTTCCAGGCAAAGATCCTAAATCTTATAGACTTTGTTGCATATTTGGGATATATATATATATATATATATATATATATATATATATATATATATATATATATATATATATATATATATATATATATATATATATATATATGTATATATATATATGTATATATATATATATATATATATATATATATATATATATATATATATATATTCCCCCATTGTCTCTTTGTGAATTGCTTATCCAATCTCTCTTCCCAATCCTTTCTAAGCTCCTCTGATTGATTCTTATAATTATCATGCAATATTGTATATGCTTTACTAATTATTCTTTTTTTAATGGCAGCTTCTGTTCTAGATTCTATTAAAAACTTTAACATTGTTGGTCTTTCATTTAGGAGCCCCCTATTTCTTTCTCTTTGCCTGTACTCTAATATTAATCCTTGATATGGAAGGCAATCTCTAACCTGCAGTCCAAATAAATTATTATCCTCTTCCCATTCTATTACCTTTCCCTTTCTAGTTATTTTCTCCTAATACCTTGATTCCTTTGCCAGTTTTCTCCAATAAATTCCAGGCCCTCTTGCCTATTATCTGTATCCCTGACCACAGTCAAAATCTCTTTTGTCCATTCTTGAGCTGGTTTGGTTCTTAGAATACTCCCTGCTATTTTATTAATATAATACTCTGCATGATTTTGGTTGTTCTTCTTAAGAGTCTCCATCCAAAATCCCAATCTCTCCTTATTTCTGGAGCTTCCTCCCAGGGTCAGCATCATTCCTTTCCACTTTGAATTATAGTTTTCTACTTGTCTTATGTATAAGAACCTTAACTATGTTGCTCTGAAATACCCCATCAAATTAGGTAATCCTAGTCCACCTTGTTCTTTTAGTAGAATCAGCTTATCCCACTTGACCCTTGCTGTCTTCCCTTCCAAGATAGAATCCTTCAACTCTTTTTTAATTGCTATCCACAACTTCTCTTCTGGCTGATAAAAGTATACTTGACCTGTGTATAAGACTAAAGGGACTCAAAACATTTTAATAAGTTGTATCTTAGTATCCATATCCATATAACAAAACTTCCAGTTTCTCAATTTTTGTATTACCTTCTGTTTAGTCTCTTCCCACATATCCTTAGCTGCCACGACAGAGTCATTTCTAATACATACTCCTAAATACTTCATTTTATCTTGTCCCCATAGATATGGATATTGTTGGACCAATTTGTGTGGGGGTACATAAGTTCTTATGTGCAGTGACTTTGGTACTAAGTGGTTGATTAACACTTCATATTGTTACAGATAATGTTGCTCATGTAGATGGAGTGCTGATATTGCAGTGTCCTTTTGATTGTCGATTATTTGGAGCATTTTAAGGGGGCTTGGGGGTTCTACACTCCCGAGTGTGTCTTCCTTTGTATGAGATGCCTAGTAACTATGAAGCTGTTGTCGGTTTGTCAGTCATTCCCTACTGAATATTACCAGCTTACCAGTATTTTTAATATAACACAGGGAATTAATTCTTCAAGGGTAGCAGGCACTGAATTTGTAGATGAAACACACTGAAATGCAAAGTTGTTTGACAGTAGTAACCTCTTTGTTAGTTAGAGCTCTCTTTATTGTGGAATCATTTGTATGACTTTTACTTTTGCAGAGATTGTGCATACTTGAGTGATATTGGAGGACTGTAATGAAAGGTGTTTGTCTTTTATGGTTGAAATATACTGAAATGGGTAGTTTTGTTACTATTGGTTCATACATTTTGTTTCATTGCTTATTAGAAGGATGTTCAAATTATAAATTTAAAACACATTCTAACAAGTAGTGCTATATTATACAAGGGATATAATTTAATACTCATACTAGGAGACTTCAACTAACCCTCCATCAACTGGTAAAACTATGAAAGCACCAATACACTTGCCCAACACTTCTTGGAATTCATCAATGCCAATGCCCTGGACCAGTTCATTCTGACCCCCATCACAGGAAGCAACATCCTTGACCTGGTTATTACTAACATGGGCGACCATTGTTCCACACCAATAGTCAATTCCTCCCTGGTCAGATAGGACCATAAACTAATCACCATGGAAATCCACATCTCACACCCCACCCCCCGCAAAGGTAACCACCTTGAAAAAGTTCTCCAAAGTTGACTTTGGGCTCCTAAAAACAGAGGTGGCTAACTTCACAGTACCCATACCAATGGAAAATAGCTGCATGACTGCCGAATCATACACCAATGCACTGTACGAACATGTACATAAATGCATGGAACTAGCCATACCCAACAGAACCAAGATGCTCTCTTCCAAAAAAAGGAAGCCAATCTGGTGGTTCCCTGCCATTAATAAACTCTACAACAGAAGGAAGAAACTGTTGCAGAAAAAGGTCAAGTCCCAACACTGGAAAAACTCCCTTATTAGCCTCAACAAAAAGTTGAGATCCCTCATCAAATCCTCCAAAGCCAGTTATGAAGGCAGAATTACGTCAGACACTAAAAACAATCACAAAGCCTTCTATAGTTATATCAAGGACCTCCACGGTAATACCTAGATTTGCACTGAGTTACTGCACAATGGTACCTGCTATACTGAGCCAACAGATATTGCCAACATACTGGCCGACAGATTCAGTGCCAACTTTACCCCTCTCTCCTCCCCTAAAGGACCAATCACAATACCAAAAGAATGCCAGGCACCCAGCATTATTGCAGCACAGGTTAAAGCTGCATTGTCCAAGGCCAAGAATACAGCTTCCATGGGACCCGATAATATTCCTGACTGTGTTCTACATGAACTACAAAGTGAACTGGCAAACTGGCACCACATCTGTGTCCCCTGTTCAGTCACAGCCTCACCTCAGGCTTTGCCCTTACCGAATGGCACACTGCTGTAGTCATCCCTCTCCATATTGGGGGAGCAACTACAGACCCTGGGAACTATTGCCCCATTAGCCTAATGAGTCTGATATGTAAAGCTATGGAGTGCATCATCATGGACCTGATTAACAAAGATATTGGAAGTCTCCAAACTCTAGACCCCATGCAATTTAGCTTTGTGAAAGGGAAATCATGCCTACTCAACCTGGTTGACTTCTTTGAGTCACTCCCCAGGGCTGTGGATGAAGGTAAGGCAGTGCATACAGCCTACCTCGATCTGGCCAAGGCCTTTGATACCATTCCTCACTTGGGAATTATTGGTAAACTCACCAAACTAGGCATCAAGCCATATATCACTTGATGGGTTGCAAACTGGCTCATAGATAGAACACACAGTGTGAAAGTATCAGACTCCAAGTCAGACTGCTGACCAGTCACGAGTGGAGTCCCACAGTGATTGGTTCTGGGTCCTCTCCTGTTCATCATCTACTTCTCAGAAGCTCAGGCCAACACAAAGGGACTCTGGCTGACCAAGTTTGCAGACAACTGCAAGTTGGGAGCCATTGTTTACTCCCCAAGTGATCCAGACATCCTACAGAAAGGTCTCACTGAGACCAATGACTGGTGTCGAAACCATGGCCTTAAGCTTAATGCCAAAAAATGCATCATCATCCCCTTTGGTAAAAACTCAGTTCCCACTAATTACCACATTGATGGGAGCCCACTGAACAGTGAAGGCATTATAAGAGATCTGGGTATGCAGGTTGACAGCAACCTCTCCTTCAACCACCACATTGCCACTGTGGTCAGAAGGTCCTTCTATGTGGTACATCTCATTACCAAGGGTTTTGCATCCAGGAAGAAAGAGGTCATGGTCTCTCTCTACTCTTCCCTCATTAGACCAATCATCGAGGATAATGCCCCATTTGGCATGTATCTCACTAGACACCTGCAACAGCTGGAGAGACCACAGAAATACCTTACGAAGATGATCCTAGGCATTAAACAAATGTCCTACACAGACAGACTCAAAAGACTCCAGCTATTCTCTCTCTCATACTTAGAGGTGATTGCTGCTTGACTTACAAAGCCATGTGTGACCCAGTTCTGTTAGAAATGCTACATCTAAAGAAATCTCAATCCCTCTGCACCACATGCTCCAGAGACCTCAACCTCATTACCACAATCCACAGAGCATGCTGGAGGAAGAGGGTCCTCACTCAGAGACTGCCCATGCTCTGGAATAGACTTCCCATACATGTCAAGCAGAGCACCTCACTGTCCCTCTTCAAGAGAAATCTTGGTGAGTGGATAGGTATTAGAAAGCTTACCCAGGGATCACTCCAGTGGCTCTACTTGATAGAGGCACTGGGAACTAATGTTGGGCAGCATGATGCCAGCCAGGGCACTTCTATGGGCTAGACTTATAAAGGCTCCAGGGCCATTAGCCTTGTACACAACTATGAACCTATGAGCCTAATACAATCAGGAAGGTGAATCAAAGAACACAGATATGTATGCATGGCCCTAAAAATGTGTGCAAGGAGCCTATGGATTGAAAACAGCTCAAAGGTAAACTTAATCCTCCAGTGGTCAGATGCATTTGTTTTGAATGTGGGTTTTCAGGTCGTTTCAATGAATGTGAGTTTCAAGGGCAGAAAATTTTACTGCTCATACTAAGTCAGTTTTCATTGTGAGACTGTATTTTGTATAAGCAAATGGCTATCAGTGTTTGTGCTATTTTATTTCAATATCTGTAATCACTGTAGAAGTAAATAAAACAGTACACACATTGATGGATTTGAGCAGCATTTATGGTAATTGGGGAGAAATGGCCAAGTAATGGAACATCTTTGCCTTGTAAACTCTGAGGACAGTGGTGGTTGTCCATAGGGTCACTCTAGGAATCAGACTGGACTCGTGAAGGAATGAGTGAATTATGTTTCCAAATAAAACAACCCTCACAGACCATCTAGACTCTGAGTTTCTTGGAGCATGGACACACACACACACGTACACACACAGATGTGTAAGTGAATTTTGACATAGACTTAGAAAGAGAGACTCTACCCGTTCACTAATTCTCAGTCTAAATTACCCATGCCCAGGTTTGTACTCAGAAGGGTGTGTTACAAGTTATGTGGGGGCTGGAGAAAGTGTGGCCAATTCTTGCCTTAATTTTCTCACTGTCAGAACTCAGAGGCTTGCACAGAAAGGTATTATAGCTTATCTAGAAGCAGTGTACCATGTAGGACAAACATACCCCCGGATTTACAAAGCCATTTATAGCGTGCAGGATTAGTCTAAGAGCTATTTTCAGCAATATGGCCGACGTGCAATCCAGGAACAAGCTCCCGGGACATGCACATGAGCTCTTAGACTAATCCTGCATGGACTGAGCTCCTGTAGCAAATTACCCTAATTTCCAGGTAAAAACCATGCAAATGAGGGTAATATGTAATCCAGGAAGCCAGTAACTGTCAGTGCAGGACGAGTGCAGTGTGCAGAAATGTACTCGGTTAGTAACCGAGTACATTTCTGCAAACTACAAAACGGAGCTATGTCAGCTCCAAATAAAGGCTGCATGTCATTGAGGAAGCATGCCAATGGTCAAGTAGAGGGCCATTGGCATTGCAAAATGTGTAAATAATAAAAAAAAAAAAAACTTTTTTTTTTGCCCATCTTGTTTGCTTAAGCATAGGGCAGCGGCATGCAAACGAGATCGAGGGCAAACCTAAAATATGCATTCTAACTAAAAGCAGTATTCTGCCATGCAAGTCAATGGCAGGCATAAGACAACCTGGCCAGTGAGTAATGGTTGCTAAGGGGGGAGGCTCAGTGTGGGACATGCAACTATGCATAGCAGGCAATCCTATGCAAATGAGAAGAAGTATAGTGAATCCCAGATTTCCCCAGGGTGTGAAGCAGGTCCCAAGAGTGTAAGAGTATAAATAGCTGGGTGCAAGACTAGGATATAGGTGACATCATGGGGGTGTGTGAGGCATACTGCAAGTGGGTTGGAGCCCTGTGGCTTGGAATTTCTCCTAGCTTAGCACAGCTAAGCTAGGGGTGTGTCTAAACCTGCCTAGCACTGTTTACAAAGTGTAAGTGGGTGTGCGCACCACGTACCGGGTTTTACAGGAAGAAAAAGGAAGTTAAATCAGGAAATAGCAGCTCTATGCACATTTGAGCACTCTGTTTGTGCGACGCGCACACGGGCTTAAACAGGGAGGCAATGGGAAGGGAAAACAGCAGTAGGAAGGTAATCAAGAAGAGGCACACTGATGTCCCACTCACCAGGCTAAACAAGGAGAAGGTTACTGTCAGCTGCCTGTTGGGTGCCAGTATCCACAACATAACCCATGCACTCAGGTCACTCCACAACAAGTACAAATATGACTCTGTCATTGTCCATGTTGATGTGAATGACCTGAGATGTACCTCCCTGGACTACATGAAAAGAGACATGGAAGAACTCTCCGATCTTGTAGCCCAGGCAGGTATGACCTTAGCTCTGAGTAGCATTCTGCCATCACCCAGAATGATACCGCAGTACAAGGACAAAATGATTGACTTCAACAATTGGCTAAGCTTCTGGTGTCATTCTAAGGGGATCCAGTATCTGTCTGCTTGAGATGACATGGTCGACAGACCATGATGCTTTGCCAGAGATGGCCTGCAACTGTCGCCCCTGGGATTCCGGATACTGGCTAAGGCTCTTGCCGCCCCTATAGTGCCTTTTTTAGGCAAGGTTCAAATGACAAATTCACCACTGTAACAGGAACAGGGAAGCAAAAACTGAGGGTAATGCTACTCAATGCTAGAAGTCTAAATCTCAAAATGCACTCTCTCAAGGCACTCCTTAAAATGGAGAACATCGATATCTGTGGAGTGACTGAGACCTAGTTCAAAGCTCCAGAGAGCACCCCTGCACTACCAGGTTATAACTCATACCACACTTTTTGGCCATGTAACCTGGACCGGAAAACAAAGGTGGAGGTGTGTCCATATTCATTAAGGATATCCACAACTCCAGGCTAGTTGCTCAACATAATGCATCCGAGGATATCCAAGTGCAACTAACTTTGGGCAAAACTGCAATCCAAATTGTAGCTTGCTACAGATCCCCCACCCTGCCCCTGGATTCCCACTCCTCTTTTACTGATGTACTGGAAAATATTAGGGTTCAACCAAACACCCTAATAATGGGCGATTTCAACTACCCCACCATTAACTGGGAAAACTATTCATGTACCAACTCCTTCACACAATGCTTTCTGGGATTCATAAATTCCAATACCCTGGATCAACTTATCCACACCCCCACCAGGGGTAAAAAATATCCTAGATCTAGTCATTACCAACATGAGTGACCGGTGTTCCACACCTGAAGTCAACTCCTCGATGGTCCGATCTGACCATAAGCTAATCACCCTTGATATCCACATCCCGCCCCCATCCCCCATTAAGGAAATCACAGTAAAAAAAATTTCCAAAGCCAACTTCATGCTTCTTAAGACAGAAGTGGTGAACTTCATGACACCCATGCATATGGACAATACAGTTATGACTGCTGAATCCTACACAAATGCACTCTATAAGCACTTACACGAGTGCATGGATCATGCTATCCCAAACAGAACCAAGATGCTATCCTCCAATAAAAGGAAGCCAATCTGGTGGTCCCCTGCCATAAACAAACTGTACAACAGAAGGAAGAAATTGTTGCAAATGAGAGTAAAATCCCATAAGTGGAAGAGCTCCCTGGTCAGCCTCAGTAAGAAGCTGAGATCCCTTATAAGATCCTCCAAAGCTAGCTATGAAAACAAAATCACCACTGATTCCAAGGACAACCACAAAGCATTCTATAGCTATGTCAAGAATCTCAATGGCAACACCCAGATCTGCTCTGAGTTACAGCACAACGGCACGAAAATTACAGAACCAACTGATATAGCCAACATCCTGGCAGATAGGTTCAGTGCTAACTTTACCCCCCTCACCCCCTAAAAGGCCCATATCTATACATGAAGAATGCAGAGTCCCTGTAATCACAACTGTGCAGGTAAAAGCTACACTCTCTAAAGCCAAAAACACAGCATCCATGGGACCGGACAACATCCCAGCCTGCATTTTACACGAACTTCAGAACAAACTGGCTCCCCACCTAAGCACCATGTTCAATCATATCCTCACATCAGGCTTTGTGCCCACTGAATGGCGTACAGCAACAGTTATCCCACTCCACAAAGGGGGAGCCACCACTGATCCCGGGAACTATCGCCCTATTAGCCTGACGAGCCTGGTCTGCAAGGCCATGGAACGTATCATCATGGAACTCATAAACAAAGATATTGGTAACCTCCAAACTCTGGATATCACCCAGTTCGGGTTTGTGGAAGGCAGGTCATGCCTCCTGAACCCGATCGATTTCTTTGAGGCAGTCACCAAAGCCATAGATGAGGGTAAGGTGGTTCACACAGCCTATCTTGACCTCACCAAGGCTTTTGACACATCCCCCATTCTGGAATTATAGCTAAATTCACTAAACTAGGTATAAATCCCCACGTCACAAGATGGGTTGCCAACTGGCTCACTGACAGAACCCACACTGTAAAAGTTGCACACTCCAAATCTGACCTCAAACCAGTGACAAGTGGAGGACCACAGGGTTCAGTCCTGGGACCTCTCCTTTTTGGTATCTACTTTTCTGAAGTACAGGCTTACACAGAAGGCCTCTGGCTAACAAAGTTCACAGATGACTGCAAACTAGGAGCCATAGTCAAGTCCCCAAATTATGTGGAAATCCTACAGAAGGGCCTCGCTGAGACAGATGCCTGGTGTCAGAGCCATGGCCTCAAGCTCAATGCCAAAAAGTGCAGTGTCATCCCCTTTGGTAAAAACTCTGTACCCATGAACTACTACATAGACAGCAGTCTACTTAACACCAAATGTGTGATAAGAGACCTTGGGACCCAGGTGGACAGTAGTCTGTCCTTTGATAGTCACATCGCCACAGCAGTCAGGAAGTCCTTCTACGTGGCACACCTCAACATAAAAGGGTTCTCATTCAGGAAAAAAGAGGTCATTGTTCCCCTCTACTCGACACTCATTAGACCCATTATAGAGTACAACACCCCTTTTGGAATGTACCTCACAAGACATCTGCAGCAGCTGGAAAGGCCACAGAAGTACCTCACAAAGAGGATTACTGGCCTCAAACAGATGCCCTACACTAACCATCTCAAAAAACTCCAGCTTTACTCCATAGCATATCGCCTACTCTGAGGTGATCTCTGCCTAACATATAAAGCTATGTCAAACCCAGAACTGTTGGACATGCTACACCTAATGAAATCCCAATCCCTTCAAGCTACACGCTCTAGGGACCTAAACCTTGTCACCACAATAAACAGGACATGCTGGAGGGAAAGATTCCTGTCCCAGACACTTCTGATACTCTGGAACAGGCTACCCATCTATGTCAAGCAAATTTCTTCATTAGCACTCTTCAAGAAAAATCTTGATGAGTGGATGGGAAATAGGAAATACACCCCGGGGATCACTTCTGTGTCTCTGCTCAACAGTGGCACAGACAAATAACTTTCTTGGGTGGTGTAAGCCAGGGAACCTTGTTGGTTAGGCTTACTTAGACCCACAGGCTGATAGCCTAGTACCTACCTATGAACCTATGAACTAGCTTAGCTGACAGGTAAAATGTATCAGAATCAGCCAATTTCACAGGCAGCAGAACAGCCCAGCACAGCACACCACTATAAACTATGCAATCACCTTTCCCCCTTGTTTTTTCCCAAAAACTCTGCACCACCGGTGTATACAAATGGGGAAATTTTACAAAACAAAAGCAAGAGAAAAAATTTTAGGGGCTGCTTTTGCTATCATAAACCAGCATGTGCAAGAGGCTGAGGGTGGTGAGGGTGTGAATGCTGCTGAGCAACCCACAGTGAGGAGATGGAGAAGAGTGTACAGACCCAGAGTAACCTACCAAGGGCTACATGAGCTGGAAACAGTGGAGCGCTATAGGGTGGACAGGGACCTCCTACAGCAAATTGTTGAGCTGTGCTGGCCACACCTCACACACAGAACTAACAGAGGGGAACCCATCCCAGTGGATACCAAGGTATGTGTAGGCCTAAGAATACTAGCTACAGGTACCTTCCAAAGGCCAGCTGGGGATATGATGGGGATTTCACAGGCATCAGCATCCAGGGTACTCCACCAGTTCCTGTATTCCATGTCAGCACATGTTGGTGAGTGTATATATTTCCCCATCACCCGTGAGGCGTTGGCCAGCAATATGCGTCTCTTCCACCAAATAGCACAATACCCTTAGGTAGTGGGTGCAATAGACCACACGCACATATGCATTAAAGCACCACCTGGTGAGCAGGGTAGGGTCTACATCAACCGCAAGGGCTTCCCCTCTGTCAACTGCCAGGTTATGTGCGATGCCCAGGGCATAATAATGAATGTGTGTGCTGGCTGCCCTGGAAGCTACCATGATTCCCGTATCTGGCATCTGTCGCAGCTGTAGCTCTTATAAGGAAACACTAACTAACTAAAGCACTACACCCTCCTTGACTTCTCATAAGTATTAGGCTCCCGATTGGTCCTTCCTGATCTAGTGAAAAATCAGTTCCCTTCCCTAATCTGATCAGTAAAAAAACAGTTCCCTATACTAATCTGGTATGTCCAAGGGTCAGTTTCAGGGTTACTCTCCAGTCCAGCTGGTGAATCTGGGAATTTTGAGGCAATGTTACAATTGCCTTAAGTGCACAGACAACCCTCTCCTCCTTCCAAATAACTCTAATACATGTGAGAGATGCAGTTACACAGCCAAACTGGAGGCAGAGCTCTCTCAATCCAAGACTGGCACAGTCAGTCAGGAGGAAAAGGTAACCACCCGCACCACAAATCCAGTCTCACACAGACCTATTGCATCTGCATACCCAACACATAAACACACAAAAACATACTCGGAGGCTCTAAATAAAAATCTGCCTAAACAGCAAAGACCTCCTAAGCAGATATCTAAGCAACAGCCACCCCTCAACAATACCCACGAATCACATATCTCACAAAATCAGTGTGCCTCACAGTCACAGCCCTTAAGGCCAAACAACACACCAAATGCACTTGTTATAGGGGACTCTATTGTCCGGCACACTGATGTCCCGCTCACCAGACTGAACAAGGAGAAGGTCACTGTAAGCTGCCTGTCGGCTGCCAGGATCTGCCACATAACGCAAGCACGCAGGTCACTCCAAAGCAAGTACAAGTATGACTCCGTCATTGTCCATGCTGGTGTGAATGACCTGAGATGTACCTCCCTGGACTACATGAAAAAAGACATAGAGGAGCTCTCTGATCATGTAGCTCAGGCTGGTATGACCCTGACCTTGAGTAGCATCTTGCCCTCACCAAGAATGATGCCACAGTATAAAGATAAAATGATCAGTTTCAACAATTGACTAAAGTTTTGGTGTCATTCAAAGGGGATCCAGTGTCTGTCAGCCTGGGATGACATGCTTGACAAGCCACGTTGCTTCACTAGGGACGGCTTGCACCTGTCACCCTTAGGCTTTTGTATACTGGCCAAGGCTCTTGCCACCCCCATAGTGCCTTTTTTAGGCAAGGCTCAAAGGACAAACCCACCTCCATAGACAACCCAAGGATAAAAAAACTAAAGGTAATGCTACTCAGTGCCAGAAGTTTAAACCTCAAGATGCACGCACTCGAGGCTCTTCTCAGTATGGAGAAAATCGATGTCTGTACAGTAACAGAAACCTGGTTCAAGGCTCCTGAGAACACCCCAGCACTACCAGGTTATAACTCATACCATGCGTTTTGGCCCCAAAACTCCGACCGAAGCACAAAAGGAAAGGGTGTATCTATATTCATCAAAGATACCTACACCTCCAGGTTAGTAGCACTGCACGAAGCATCAGAAACCATCCACGTGCAACTAACAGCGGGCAAAACTGCCTTTCAGTTTGTAGCCTGCTATAGAACACTGTCCCTATTACAGGAACCCCACTTGGCATTCCTGAGAACACTGGAGAATATGAAGGTCTCTCCAAACACTATGTTATTGAGTGACTTCAACTACCCAAACATTGACTTGGAAAACTACTCAAGCCCAAACACCCTCACCCAACGGTTCCTTGAATTTATAAACACTAATGCAATGGAACAACTGGTCATCACAACCACAAGAGGAAACAACATATTGGACCTGGTAATCACCAACATGGGGACTCTATGTTCCACACCAGAGGTAAACCCCTCATTGGTAAGATCAGACCATAAACAAATTTCCCTGGACATCCATATCCCGTCCCCACCCCAGCCAAGGAAATCACGGTAAAGAATTTCTCAAAAGCCAACTTTGCACTTCTCAAGACTGAGGTGGAATCCTTCAAAGCCCCCAGGCCAGAGGATAATACAGCCCAATCCACAGAATCCTTTACAAATGCATTCTATGAGCACCTGCAGGAATGCATGGATCGTGCTATCCCAAATAAAACCAAGACTCACTCCTCCAAAAACAGGAGACCTGTCTGGTGGACCCCAGCCATAAATAAGCTATACAACAGAAGGAGGAAGCTACTACATGACAGAGCAAAATCCCAAAAAGGGAAGGCATCTCTGATCAGTATTAGCAAGAAACTTTGATCCCTCATAAAATCATCAAAGGCCAGTTTCGAAAGAAAAATTGTCCTAGACACTAAAGATAATCACAAAGCCTTCTTTAGTTTTGTCAGGAATATGGGTGGAATCTCCCAGACATGCTCTGAATTGTTGCATAACGGTACAAAATATACCAAACCTACAGACATAGCCAACATCCTGGCAGATAGATTCAGCGCAAACTTCTCCCCCCCTTCCCCCCAAAGGAGCAAATGCCTATTCCCAACTGAATGTAACCTCCCTGACATCACAGATGCACAGGTGAAAGCTGCCCTCTCCAAAGCAAAAAATACAGCATCTATGGGACTGGACAGTGTCCCAGGTTGTGTCTTACACGAGCTCCAAGAAGAACTGAACCCTCACATTAAGTCACTGTTCAAACTTAGCCTTACTACAGGATATGTACCCAAAGAATGGCATACAGCTACAGTGGTCCCACTCCACAAAGGTGGTGCCAAATGGACCCTAAGAACTATCGCCCCATAAGCCTGACTAGTCTGGTCTGTAAAGCTATGGAGCGTATTATCATGGAACTCATAAACAAAGACATTGGGAGCCTCCAGACACTGGACCCTACCCAATTCGGCTTTGTTAAGGGCAGATCTTGCCTCTTAAACCTAGTTGATTTCTTTGAAACAGTTATCAAAGCCATAGATGAGGGCAAGGTAGTCCACACAGCCTACCTGGACCTCACAAAAGCCTTCGACACAATACCCCACTCTGGCATCATAAATAAGCTTACCAGCTTAAATATCAACCCCTATATCACAAGATGGCTTGCAAACTGGCTCAGGGATAGAACCCACATGGTCAGAATCGCAGGTGCCATGTCTGAATCCAAACCAGTTACAAGTGGCATCCCACAGGGCTCAGTTCTGGGACCTCTCTTGTTTGGTATATACTTCTCTGAGGTTCAGGCTAACACAGGGGGATTATGGCTGACAAAGTTCACAGATGACTGCAAACTGGGGGCCATAATCGAATATCCAGCTGACACAAGCATCCTCCAAAAGGGTCTCACAGAGACGGATGCTTGGTGCCAGAGCCATGGCCTCAAGCTAAATGCTAAAAAGTGCATAGTCATCCCTTTGGGAAAAACAAGGTGCCCACAAATTACCACATAGGTGGTAATCCATTAAGTACAGAAGTAGTAATTAGAGATTTGGGGACCAACGTAGATAGTAATCTCTCCTTTGATAATCATGATGCCAAAGTGGTTAGAAAGACCTTCTATATAGCCCACCTTATCACGAATGGGTTCGGATCAAGATCAAGAGAGGTCATTGTGCCCCTCTACTCATCACTCATCAGGCCCATAATTTAATACAATGCCCCTTTTGGGATGTACCTTACCCGACACCTGCAGCAACTGGAGAGACCCCAAAAGTACCTCACCAAGAGGATCATGGGCTACAAACAGATGTCCTATGCAGCTCGACTAAAGAAACTCCAGCGCTACTCAGTTGCTTACCGCATATTCAGAGGCGATCTATGCCTGGTGTATAAAGCCATGTCAAACTCAGAATTAATGGACATGCTCCACCTCAAAAAATCCAAGTCCCTTTGAGCTACACGCTCCAGTGTCTTAAACCTCAGCACAAAAATAAATAGGACATGCTAGAGGGACAGATTCTAATTCATGTTAGACATAGCCCCTCGCTGACCCTCTTCAAGCGAAATCTGGACGCATGGATGGGAAATCGCAAATTCACCCCTGGGATCTCTTCTGTGTCCCTGCTAGACAGAGGCACAGTAAACTAATCTTAAAAGGGTACCTTCTGTGACCTACTTTAAAGAGGCACAGTAGGCTAATCTAATAGGGAGGCGGAAGCCAAATACACTCTGGCTAGGCTTATAAATGCCCTAGGGCAGATAGCCTAGTATCTACCTATGAACCTATGAACCTATGTAGCAGTCATTTGCCAATGGGGACATCCCACACGGGCACCTAGTGGGGGATGCTGGATATGCACTGGAGCCATGGCTGATGACACCCATCAGAAATGCACACACACACCCGAACAAGAACTCCATAATGAGGCACACGCACAAACACGAATCATAATAGAGCATGTGTTTGGGATGCTCAAGTCATGATTCTGGTGCCTGGACACATCTGGTGGAGCCTTGCAGTACTCACCAACTACAAGTACCCAAATTGTCCTTGTATGTGCCATGCTACACAATATGATCCTGCGGAAACAGCTGCAGCAGGAACAGCATGGGGCAGGGCTACACAGTCCCCCACCATTGCCAAGGTCTGCACAGGCACAGAGTGACTTGGAGGAGGAACAACCTGAGCCTGCCCCAGTAGGCAGAAGGAAGGCATGCCCAGTATGCCCTGGCCTTGGCAAAGAGGTAATGCATAGCACATGCACTGACACAGTAGGGACCCAGGGAATGACACCTCTCTCTGACTCACACATACAGTAAAAGGGATGCCAAACATGGCACTACCTGTGCTCAACCATGTATAGGGAGTGTACTATGTGCATCTGACATAGGCAACCCTGCAGCACCACCTTCAATACTGGGACACCCACAAGGTAAGTGACTCACATATGCCAGTTGGGGGGGGTCACAAACACAACAACAGTTACAGCCAGCAGGATAGGTGTAGACAAACACAAACAAATGCTGTACTATGGCCTCTGAATGAGCCCTATGGGTAACCCCTCCCCCAGACCTACACAGATAGACTACAGCAGGCCAGGCAGTTGGATGTAAGTTGTGAAGGCTAGGAAGTCAGAAACTAATATGTAAGTAGTTAAAGCTATGATCTGTAGTACACTGATATGCCTCTAGCCAGCACCATAGGTAAAACTACAGACTGAAATGGAGTACCCGACATACCAGTACAGTCCTAGCAAATATATAATAGTGTCAGGTGTGCCCACCAATCCTATATACACTTATAGTAACAGTCAGGTGTGCCCCCCCATTCCTGTGTAGAAATGTAGAAACAGTCAGATGTCCCCCCGCTATGCAGAAATGTAGCAATAGTCAGTGCCAAATGACCGATGTATACCCTGCAGACACAGCATGCTACCTGTCGGTGTACAGCACAAAGGTCAGCACCGCAGTACAAACTACCTGGACTTGATCCACACATGCAGTATAGGTGGCCATACTGGGCATGCTCCCACACTTAGAGGAATGAAGGCAATGTCAGTCAACAACATACTGAAAGGTCATATTGGGCATGCTCACACACGTAAACACATGAAGGCCATGTCTGCAAACACCAGTGGACCAGACATATCTGACAGTCGCAGTTCTTAGTGCAGACACATCAGTATGCACCACTCCTGCCTTGCACACACAGTGGATAGGAATACAGACATATATGTAAGGACAACACACTATAATAAGCCAAAGGTAGATGGACATAGATGTGTGGAAGAGGGTGACTGTGACAAGGAGCCATCCGGGTCTGTCCCACCCAGCACACAGCCAAAGGGCCCTGAACACATGAGGTGCAGATGTCACTCACTGCAGATACTAGCCACCAGTATCTGTTAGCATGACAGACTATGTGATGCATGTGCTAGCTGTGCAACATGACTGTACAAGGAAGTTGTCACCTAGTAGCTGTATACACGTACCTGTGACATATGACCCCGTGTGTGCCCACATGTGGCATATCAACCCCTACATGAATGGGTTACGGCCCATTCACACACTGCCCTCCCCATAGCAGTATTATGACAAGCCTGCTGAGGTCATCCAATGTGAAATACACCTTTGGGAAAGCTGTAGCTCAATAATCTTCATGGCGCGTCCCATAACTGCGTACTGCTGTAATGATAAACTAGCTAGGTAGTAGTTCTAACCCCAGACTTGGGCAACTGTGTGAGTGTGTGTTTGTGTGCATGTCTCTGTCTCTGAATGAGTAGAGAGAAATGCTTTTAGGCTACTCACATTCCGTACAATTCATATACTCAGCTTTGGCAAGGCTGCTGATGTCACTCACCTAGAAATACACCTCTGGGAAAATCATGACCCTGTAATCTCTGTAGTGCGGCCTATAACTGCGTACTGCTGTTGTGTGATGAAGTAGTTAGGTAGGTGTTCTAACCCCAGACTTGGCAACTGCATATGTGTGAATTTGTGTCTCTGACTGAGTAACGATAGTTACTCACACTCCTTAGATTTCATATACTTAGCTTTGGCAAGGCTGCTGATGTCACCCACTGAGAGATACACCTCTGGGAAGGTTGTAGCTCAGTAATCTCTGTAGCGCATCCTGTAACTGCTATAGTGTGATTTAAAACTGTGGCAGGCTTCCATCTCCACCCATGGCAATTCTGGATGTTTTGTGTGTGTTGCAGTCTGTGTATGGAGCAATGCATTATAGGCTACTCACTCGCAGTACATTTCAAATGCTCTACTTTGGCAATCCTGCTGATGTCATTCATTGTGAAATACAACTTTGGGGAGAAAATTCATTAGTAATCCCTGTGGTGTGACCTATAACTGCTCCATGCTGTAGTGTAATATAGACCTCAGTCAGGGGTTCTATACCCACACATGTCAGTTGTGGATGTTTTGTGTGTGTCTCACTGTCTGTGTAGGGAGCAATGCATTTTAGGCTAGTCACTCGCAGTCCAGTTGAAATGCTCTACTTTGGTAATCTTGCTGTGAAATACACCTTTGGGGAAAAAGTACTCCAGTAATGTCCATGGCGCGTAATATAACTGAATACTGCTGTAGTGTAATAAACTAGTTAGGTAGGGTCCTACTCCCAGACATGACAGGTGTGTGTGTGTGTGTGTGTGTGTGTGTGTGTGTGTGTGTGTGTGTGTGTGTGTGTGTGTGTGTGTGTGTGTAACTCATATCCTGTGTAAAGGTGGGTGTGAGTGTGTGACACCTTTGAGCAATGTGGAGGGGGTTTTGCGTATTTCTTTTATGGTGGCCTTATAATCACAATGTCAACCATACAGGGATAACAGATGTAAATTAGCTGAGAGGCTGGGGTGCAAAGCCATACCCATACATGTGAAATCAAAGCCAGCTAATCACAGTTAGCAACCCCACTATTACCCAGAGCATACACCCAAACCATGTGTCATATGCACACACATGCCTAGGCAACAGCCAATATGTGGGTAGTACACTGCATATTGGCCACTGATAGTAACTATGCAGTGATAGCAGTGGGCTACAGAGGGCATGTCACCCTGCTCATCTGTTCAATATGCATGTACATGCAGACAGTGCACCTCCACCATGTTCCCCAATGGACACCTGCACCACCTGTGGTGCCTTCACATGTGACTCACAACGGACATACCATGCCTGACAACATGCCCTGTATGGACAGATGACACTGACATTAGGGAATGCTGTTAGCGTGCTATTAATGTAGGTGCAGGGTAAACCTGTTGCCCATTACCAGTTCCTGCCACAGGTGGGCAAGACTGGCACATCTGATGATAATCTGTGTTCACAACATGGGCCAGATGCCCCAGGTACAGTTCCACTTCATTGTACATGCATGTGGGAGGTGTGCACATCCCAGACACCATCCATGTCATGGACTGAGGAACACATACATGGCATGTAATGTACAGCATTGCCCACACACAATAGTCACCCAGGTGACTGGATGCAGGATGCAATACCCACCTGTGTGGGCAAATGCAGAAACTACAGGCCTGAGCCACAATGCAGACCATTGTCATGTGTGTTCATGTGTGTGTGTTGTATGGTGCATAAGTCCACATCCACACTCACTACAACCCCTCCAGGACATACAGAAGCATGCTTTCTGATGTCTGACACCTCCTCAAACTCTTTGCCCATATGACCTCCGTATGACCTGTGTGGTGCATGTGATACCTGCACATTGATGTGTTGTGGACATTTCACTAGTGATGAGTTGCACTCCTGGCCCTGCCACGTAAGTCAATGTGTGTGTGTCCCTGTGTGAGTGTGCCTGTGTTGATGCTGGTACCTGTTCATGCAGACCGGCACGTGTACGTCACCTACCGTATATCTACCGTATCCCTGTTGCAGATGTCATTCACCATCACATATATGTTCTGAGTGCTCCATATCAGGTAACCCATGTGGCACATCCAATAACTGCATCGAACTGTGATAGGACTACGTAGTTGTCGGGGGTTTGATACCCTGTGCTGGTAGGTGTGTGACACAAACATGTTTCAGTTTTACTCTCCCACCCCTCCCTGACATGTATTTGCCTCTGTCTGCCTCCCCCACTCCCTCTCTGGTGGATGTGGAGACCCACACCTGCCTTGCATAGGCAGCAGCATGTGTATTTTAAGTGATGCTCATGATCAGCTGATGGCCTGTGCACGAATTGCAGCCTTCCCATTGCTGATTGAATGTGGGACAGCTGTGGTAACATTCCCATAGCCAATTGCATGGAAACACACTCCAGTACCTAGGAAAATCAAGGTGGTGTTGGCCCATTTCAGTCACTGTGAGCAGGAACTAGATCTGTTGTTTGGCAAACAGCATCTCAGATGGATTGGGGATTTACCTCTAACAACATACACTGTGGAAAGAGGGCAACAAACAGGAGGGAGATGTGCCTGACCTGACTACAGACTGTAAGTGCTACTATACTGCATTTCGAGTAATGTTGGTTTAACAGTGTTTGTCTGGATATGCCTGTTGTACATGTCATAATACCTGCCCTGTCAGCTCCATGTATATGAGGAATCCCCATCTGCAGGGTCATCTGCAGCCTGGGCAGTGTTGTGCCTTTGATTTCATGTGTTAGCCATGGTGCATCTGTCTGTGGAATGCAGAAGGTAGTGTGAGGACTGCAGTCTGTAGATGGTGAAGGCCGTGACAGTTACTGACTTCATATCCCTCATAGGACATATGTTGCAACAAACCCCATTACAATGGAAAATATATGAGGCTATCACAGCAACATGTCTATACTGGCCCTGTGTATGTGCTGTCAGCCACACCTCTGTACATATGGCGTGCATGAAGTGGTGCATATGTGCTGTACACCATAAATAGTGTCATCATATCTGATAACAAGCCAGTGATATATCAGATTGCTACACGTCATGTACAGTAGGGGTTATATTTCATGACATAAGCTGGACATTCTGTGGATGTTTGTACAGTACTGAGGTCTGTGTAGTGTTGGTGAATGTCGGCAGTGTGTGTATTGTTAATATATACTTTAGTCTGTGTACAGACTGTGGTAGATGTCATTGTTCTAGCTCCCTTTCTGTCAGATGTTACATGCTGCCCCACTGTATGGTACTGTTTTGCCATACATGTTTGTAGAGCCATACAGACATATGTCCCATACCACAGACAGCCATCAGACCAAACTGTGTAGCAGCCCAGTATATGTAGGGTCATTCTGTGAGTGGCACATATGAGGATGGTGTAGAACAGATAGTCCATATACTTTAATATTATGCTAGCTTACCATATGTGGCTGTGTTCACATTGGTTGTGGTTATGCACTGTCACACAGGTGTATCTTACCCTGTGCTGTGACATGGCTGTTGAGCCTGCTATATATGCAGGTACATGTGCATTCCCCCATACGAGATGTAGGCTAGTGTTGAGCCAGTCTGCCTGTAGCCTGCACAGTGCATTGTTACATGCCTAGCAGCTTAGTGTACTTAACAGTGGGATGTCATGGGCAGATACGTACACTAAGGGATTATGTGTATACCACTGGACAGTACAGGGTGTGTCTGAAGTTCCACATATAGTGGCCAATATCTCTGCTGAACTCCACAGGGGCATTACATGCTGAGAGCGGTACTTTACAATGATTTCCTTATGATGTCTGTCAGTAGCCAATGGCACACATGTTATAAGCAGATGTCACCTTCCACACACACCATGTCTGTGAAGACAATCCCAATGACAGTAGCAACAGTCTAGTAATATACCTGCTATACATACCTGACATCCCCTTGCACTACGACTTTGGAACTATAGGGGATAGGGTAAGGCTACATTCCATCTCCAGGACATATGGTGGAAATATATGTACATATACTAATCCAGATAGCTATATATATATATATATATATATATATATATATATATATATATATATATATATAAAATTACACATGTGTACTACTTCCAATTACCACTGTCATGGCAACCACCCACTATAAATCCATACAGCATGTGGGCGTGGTCCCTTTACATTTCCTGTGTGATGGACATCCTTCCTGTGTGTGAGCATCAGTGTTACAGATAGCAGGTAGCAATACCTCTTACAGGAGAACCTGCACACTCAGGGTGGCCACATATTTGTAGGAGGATCAGGAACCACAGACAGACTGTGAATAGAGTTGTGTTATGCCTTGCATAGTACTGGTGTTACAGGGTGTGTGTGTGTGTGTGTGTGTACATACTAGTGTACCTTGGAATGCAGTCTGTCTGCTAGCTCACTACTGTGGGCCTATCCTCTTGCTGGACAGAGGTATGCCTATCATAGGCTGTCTGTCCACCACACAGATCCTGTGTCAGATATTACACTGGCAGTGTGTTGTTGCATCTTATCAGTACATGGCTGCATCCATTTCTATTTCTAACCTCAATTCCCTGACTAAGGGTATGTTGCAAACTATCCTGTAACACCAGCACCTTGCTTAGTATATGGCAACAGTGTTCCACATATGTGGCTGTGTTCCAGCATCTGTCCCCCGTCTACATACCAAGCTTTTGCACATATGTCATGCTGTTGAGGGTTGTTCTGTAGTGGGCTGTGAGTATATCACACTGCCATTGCTGCCATTAGTCCACTGCAATTGTATCCCCCACACATACAGTGGAGCTGGGGCCATATATGTGTTTGCATCACCTACACATCACATGTGTGCCCTTATGCACTCCAGAGGCCAGTGTATGTAACAGTGGTATATGGGCCTGTATTACTGAGTCTAGGTGGGGAGTACCAAAAATGACCTAGGCTGTAACAAAATGTGGGGGTATCAGGCATGAGCTGCCACAAGGTACCTGGATGTACAGTACCTTATACTTCACCTATATTGACATTACTTACATGAATTGGGGTACTGCAAGCCTACTGCCTCCTGCCATATAGACTATTCTGTTTGTTATGCCTTGTTATTTACCGGTTACAACCCATTTAATCACAAAATGTCTTTACCTCCTACAGAGTTTGTACAGAGTGTAGATAGAGGCTGCTGAACTACACACCTGCAGTACATACTGTTGATTGTGTGTTATCCTGTGGCCCATTATGTTATTCATTCTATACTGGTAAAACTAACCGTTCACTTAAAGAAAGGATTCTTAGAACATCTCAGAGATATAAAGAATTGTAAAAATAGTAATGCATTGGCATTACATGTTAAGATGGAAGGTACTGGTCACACATTTAGACTTTTGGTGTTAGAAATTGTTCATACCAGCATAAGAGGAGGGGATTTATACAACAATACTGAGGGCATTGAGCAGAAGTAGATTTTGTTTTTTCAAGCTGACAAATTTCCAGGTCTGAATATTAGGGTTTCTCTTAAACCTGCTTTGAAATCCAGGAACCTCAAGCATTAGCAGTGATATATATATATATATATATATATATATATATATATATATATATATTTTTTTTTTTTTTTTTTCATTGTATGCATGTATATATAGCTTTTATTATATTTTAGTTATATGTGCAAATGCTGACCATTATTATCAATTATTTTTTTAGTATGGATGTTGTTTAGATCCAGTTTTAATTAGTACAGGTTTTGATGGGTGCAGCATTTGACTGGTTGGTTTTCAGCCATATCATGCTATTTAAACAGTCTGTTATTGATTTTAAATGTAGTCTGATGAAGCGACATTTTGGTCATGAAAGCGCTTGCTATTTGTTTCTATTTTTGTATTAAACAGTCTGTCATGTGTATCCCGCAGTTATCTTCGTTTTGATTTACTTTTTTTATGCTGGTTACTTCATTCGGTTGTGGAAGTTTTTTTATTAGTTATCCTGTGGCCCAGTCTGTCTTCACTACTGTATATTTTGAAGGGCTTGGCCTGGACAGCAACAGTTGTGAACCTTTCCAGACCACTGTATTAGTGTTAACTGTTTCACAGTTGCAGTACTCTGTTTATATGGTTGTCAGCATCTGAACAGCTATATGACATGGCATATAAAACTGTTATAGTACACAATTAAAGGATTCCCATTTCTGCAAACCTGTGTATGATGTATTTCCTATGACCTTTCTATGGGTATATGTTGCAGGCAACTATTGACATTAATATGGGTGGCCCATACAGTGTCCAGTTATTCAGGTGTTTTCAGAGTGCCTTACACACGCATGCTTGAATTAGAATGCCTGCTGTTGTTCTGATGAACGGATTCTTTTGACTGTGTGGAAGGAAGCCTTCAGAGAAGGCAAAGGCAGACCCTGTAATGATGGTTTTGATCACTTTTTTTTTTTTTTTTTGGGGGGGGGCACTATTTGTAAAGACATCTTCAGGTCAAAATTAAAAAAAAAAAAAAAAAAAAACTGCTAACAGCCACAAAGTACAGGAAGAAGTGCATTGTCCGGCAATAAGATGTTTTGGGAAGTGTTCTTACTACGTGTGTAATCAAGAAAGTGATTTAGAGTTTATCTGTATTTGTAAAGTATGGTCATGGGGACACTTTGTTAGCACCTTAACTGAAATTATTGACTGGAGTTTGTGTAACTCAGCACTTTACCTAACCTAACAAAAGCAGCAATCCTTGCCCTTGACATATTTACAATCTCCTATTGTCGCAGGGTGTATTTGGTGACTCGCTTTTCCAGTAGCTCACATCGTCTTGACAAATGCAGGCACTGCAAAGCAGAACACCACTGTGTAGTTTCAGGAGCAAAGAGGTACAAACTCGTACCCTTTCTCATCTTTGTGGCTCATCCCCACATTGGCAGAGTCATTTTTTCTTCTTCACAGTCCCCTTTATAGATTAAGCAACCTGTTTCCGCACACACATACCAAATTATGGCAGTACGGAAATCTGGTTGCGATAATACGTACTATATATATATATATATATATATATATATATATATATATATATATATACATATATATATATCTGTATCTACATATCTGTATCCTGGGGATGTTGATGGCTTCCACATATTACATGTCCTATGGGAGGAAGACTGTACTTGGTAGTGTATTTCAGGGTGCATGTGTTTGGCTGTTTGGGGATGCCTATTTGTACAAGATGTATAGTGTGTGGGCCCTCTCAACCCCATTAATGGTGCATGTGGACATATGTGTATTTGTTAATATGCAATTGCTATCTACAGATGTATGGCCATATATACCTATATATATATATATATATATATATATATATATATATATATATATATATATATATATATATATATATATCTGCTAACAGATATATAACTATGTCCATATATACCTATATAGATATATATCTGCAAACACATATGTAACGTGCTGTGTATATGTAGACATATAGGTGTCGACACATATATGTGTCGATTTAGGCATATGCATGTATATATGTGCATATATATATATATATATATATATATATATATATATATATATATGTTGTATCTCTTTAGATTTTTATTTAGTTGCACACACAGACATCTAGATGTTGGTATACATTCTCTGTACTGTTGCATGACAAGACTGGATGATATGTTTCTGAAAACATTGCATTTCTGTGTATCTGTCATGGCTTAGTGGTACACCGCCCTGTCTAGGGTGTGCAGGGTCCTTGGTTTGTGCCTTGAAAGTGCTGTTCATTTTGTTGCTGGCAAGAACACGGCCCGTTGGATACAGAGTGATTAAGGCACTTTACAGTAGTTGTAAGCAGGTTTGCAAAGGTTTGCGTGGAGCTAAGCATTGCCTATACAGGTTAAGCAATTTAGAAGATAACTGAGTGTATAAAAATCTACGCAAACCTGCTTACAACTGCTTTATTTATATATTTATTTATTTTACATTTGTTAACCGGGATGGTCCGACTGGATACATGTCCTTTTTCAGCGGAGGCCCGGGGAGAAAAGCTCCAACAGAGTTACATTGATAATTAGGTACAGTAAATGAGCTGAAAGAACTTAACAAAAACATAGGCTATTTACATACAAGTACAAGACTGCCATTACTATTTCTGAGATTACTACAAATGTAACATTAATAACATATTAGCAAGGACGGTAGGCAGTATAATGACATAGACTTAGACAGGATAAATATTTCTTTATCACAGTATACAAAGTACTTATCATCTTAGCTAGTTGTTTATGTTTTAGTTAATGGCACAGAGCTAGTCTGGGTTTGAGCAAGGACATAGCCAGTGTGACTTGAAGTGGAGTTTTAGACTATTTTTGAATTGACTTAGAGAAGTTGCAAGCATGATGTTATTTGGGAGAGAGTTCCATATTTTACCAGTGGTGTTGGCAAATAGCGCGTCACCACCTAGGTTGAGAGATTTAGTTGTTTGGACAAGGAGTCTGTTTGCTGAGTGAAGGCAGCTTAGATTGGAGTAGGGAGTCATTAAGTTTTTTAGTGCTGGGGTATTCTCAGGTTGTTTAAGGATTTTGAAGGCCTCTATGAGTTGGGACTGGTGAAGAAGGTGTGGGAATTCTATCCATCCAAGCTTTTTCAGGTTAGTACAGTGGTGTGTTCTGTAGGGTAGGCCTGTAACGAACCTGGCAATGTGATTATAGCAGGATGAGAGCTTGGCCAGATCAGATTTGTTAAGGTGAGTGAGGACAGGAGAGGCATATAGTAGGGTAGAGAGAAGGTGTGAACGGGCTGTGGCTGCCCTGTAATTCGGTGTAAGGAAGGCTTTAATTCTATATAGGGTCCCAAGTTTCTTGTTGACTGACTTAATGGCTTGGTTGATATGTATATCAAATCTGAGTTTATTGTCAATGTTTACTCCTAATAGCTTTGTATAGGTGTCTGGGGAGATGATGGTCCCATTATTGGATTTTATAGTGAAGTTTTCAGTCGGAGATCTATTGGTTGGGTAGAAGAGAAGTAACTTGGTTTTGTTTGGATTTAAGATCAGGAGATGGTTGGCAAGCCAGTTTTCGACTTTGGTGAAGCTATGTTGGGTGGTAGTTAGTAGATTTGCAAGAGAGGCATTGGAACATATTATAGTCGAGTCATCTGCATATTGAATGCAGGTGGCTTCAGGGATGACTGTTTGGATGTCGTTTATGAAAACTGAAAAGAGGAGAGGTCCTAATATGGAACCTTGAGGAACTCCTATGGTATTTGGTAGTAGGCAGGAGAGCTTGTTTTGCCACATTACTGCTTGTTGTCTCCCAGTGAGGTAAGCTTGAAACCAGTCAAGGGCTGGAGTATTTAGATACCAGGGTTTTTAAAGTATATAGAAGTAACTGATGGTTTACCATATCAAGGCTTTATAGGTCCAGGAAGAGAGCGGAGGATATTTTTTTATTATTCCGGTTAAGATTAATGTTTTCAGTAAAAGAGAGGAGGGCAGTGGTTGTACTATGATGGGATCTGAATCCATGTTGAGAGTCTGTGAGTAGTTTATTTTGGGTTAGATACAGCATTAGTTGGTTGTGCATGCACTTTTCCATAATTTTGGCAAGTGGTGATAGTATGGCTATAGGTCTATAGTTGGATAGTTCTGTGGATGAACCTCCTTTGTGGAGTGGAATAACATAAGATATTTTCCAAATTGAGGGGATTGAGGCCTCGGTTATGGTTCTGTTAATTAGGATTGAGATAGGGTAGGCTACGACATCTGCAGCAATTTGCAGGTATTCAGCCGGCAGAAGATCGGCTGAAAGGGTGGTTGGCTTCAGTTTTTTCAAAAGGGATCTGATAAAGGATGTGGACACTGACTGGAAGTTAAAAGAGAGTGGTGAGTCGGGTATAGTGTTTATAGAAGTGTGGGAAGGAGAAAGTTGGTTAGCTAATGACTGGATGGTTTCTGTGAAGAAAGTATTGAATGAATTGGCTATATCTTCTTGGCTCTTGTCAGATAATGTTCCTGGGGTCGGAGTAGTGGATTTGCCTGGTTGGAGAAGTTTATTTATGCCTGCCCAGTACTTTTGAGGGTTATTCTGATGTTTATGTTGCAGATTGTAGAAGTAATTTTTCTTATCTAGTATGATGGCTTTTTAGTCTCATTTCTAAGTTGTTGGAATTTGATACGATCTAGGGGTAGTTTGGTAGTGCGCCATTTATCCCACGCTTTGTCTCTAGTTGTTATTTTGGTTTTGGTGTCTGTTGTTAGCCAGGGTGCTAGTTGAGTTTTAATTCTTATTGAGCGTTTAGGGGCATGCGAGTCAAGTATAGTAAGGAATGAATTGTTAAATGATGACACTGCCTCATCAAGGGGAAGGAAGTTTAAAGCGCCTTAATCACTCTGTATCCAACTGGCTTGTTCTGCCCTGCAACAAAATAAACAGCTCCTGCAAGGCTCAAAACCAGGAACCTGCACACCATACACAAAGTAATTTACCACTAAGCCATGGCAGATATGCATAATCATGATGTCTTTACATACATATAATCCAGCCCAGGTATTCAGCACTACAGGAAATGTATTCCGCCATGTAGATGTAGCTGTGTATATATATATATATATATATATATATATATATATATATATATATTCATATTTAAATGGATATAACATATCTATATATGTAGATATAGCTATAGAAATATATACATATATATATATATATATATATATATATATATATATATATATATATATATACACAGATACGCATGCATCTTTAGATATATATGTATACATCCATATGTCCACACAAATACAGCACTAAAAATGCATATATGTAAGCATATATATGGTTCACCTTTCAAACAGAGAAATTCATGTCTTCTAAAGCTGGAGGGCCAAAAGTATGTTTTCAACATTGCACAATCTTGCAATTAATGCATTGAATGTGCAATGAGCAAATTTCACTATGCATTCGCTCATTGCAGATTTGGCAGTTTGGGTGTGGCTGGGACTATAGGTTGGATGGGGAATATTTGCCTGTCCCCACTGTAGTGCGAACTCGGAGTTTGTATATCACAGTAGGGGGGTTGTGGGGGGCCCAGCTTCCCAGATGGGGGGTGCAGGGGGCCTTGCCCCCCTGCAATACGATATGTATTCCAACTTGCAGTTCGAGAATCAGCTAAGCTGCCTTTAAATTTGCTGTGTTTTGAACTGTGGTGCAATTAGAAATGACGGACTGGTCCTTACAGATTGCAGAAAGGGACGTTCAAAGAAATGATTGTCTCCCTTTCAAAGGTAAACACATACATATCTATATAGGTATATATGGACATATATCTGTAGATGAAACTGGGAACATAACCACAACATATATGTCCACATGCACCATTGATGCGTTTGAGAGACCCAAACAACATACATCTGGCACAGATAGGTATCCACCCCCACAGCCAAACATGTCTGGCCTGCAATACACTACCAACCTTAGCAGATCCCATAACCAGGACCCTACACGACAAGGGCAGTATATGTTAACAGTTCTCTATCCCACCTGTAGGATGTCAGGCTGGCATTACTAACATATCATGCAATACAGTCAAGTGACATGTCATGCTTGGGGGAACCCCTTGAGTAGGCACAGTAAGTATCTGGGATCCCTCATACAATCCAATAAGCCTACACCTAACACTGGATTCACCAATGTTGGCAAGGACGACCACAATTCCACCATGTCAGCTGGGAACTACCACCCAGTAGTCTGATGACCCTGGTCTGCAGGGACATGGAACATATCAACAATGAACCCATGGCCAATGTCACTGGTAATCTTAACTCATGGGACCCTGCCAACTGTGGACCTGTCAAAGGCAGAGAATACAACTTGAACCTGGTATACCTCCTTGACGCAATCATGACAGGTGTAGATGAGGGTTAGGAGGTGCACAATGCCTATGTAGATCATAGGCTTTTGTACACCATCCCACATGTAGGAATGTGTGTAGATGTTAAGGGATCTACCTGCATTGACAGAATATGTTTCCACCAAGACTGCTTGGCAAATGCCAACATTCCACAGGTGCCATTCCATGGACATACAGTCCTTCACAGGTCATAGATGTGTTAATACCCTCCTCCACACTGTAGAGGTGTGCAGCACTAGTGGGGTTGCTATAACTCACTGGGTGTGGCTGTTGTGGACACATCCGCCATCATTGCAGTTACTGTTGCGTCTATCCTCCCGTATAGCTGTCTCTAATACTGTACAGTGTATGTAATCAGGTTGTTAGTTGTTGTTTACACCATTCACAGTAGTTGAGTGCCTCACACCCTCTTAAGGGTAGGGCTATGCCACCAGCACTGGCACACTCATGTTACTGAGGTGAGGATCACAGTAGAGTGGGGAAAGGGACATACACCCTGCTGTTAGCATGTTCAATGTCATCCACATTGCAGACTGCATATATAGCAATGTGTGGTTGTGCCTATCCTGTCTTGGTGGGATTACATGGGCAACAGATGTGTTACCTGCATGGGGACATACCTGCATGTGTACAGTCTTGTACTTGTACTGCATCCAAACCAAAGGCTCTGTGTGTTGTACCCAGCCATGTCATGTGTACCACCCACTACACTTACTGGTGTCCAATGTAGAAGGCTTGCTGACACCATTACACCCATCAGCCATGTGGCACATGGACAAACACAGCACAATCAGAATAGATAATGAGGACAACAATACAACATTGTTAATTACAGCTATGATGCATCATGGCTGCACAGGTACATCTTCCAGATATTAGCATTTCACTTTACTGCTGATATGCTACACAGCATTCCATTGATACACTTTTGTACAGTCACCCTGTTCATCAGCACCATGTTAGCCTGTCCTTGCATCAATGTTACGGATGTCAGGAAGTGGCACAGGTATCATCATATGCACAGGGTGTGTTGTTGGTTTGCCAGAGGCCTAGGCTGAGCCATACAATTGATAATATATGTGTGTGTGTGTGTGTGTGTGTGTGTGTGTGTGTGTGTGTGTGTGTGTGTGTCTGTGTGTCTGTGTGTGTGTGTGTGTGTGTGTGTGTGTGTGGGCTGAGTACTGTTATAGGCCAATGGTGATGTTGTGTGTGCAGGTATGTGGTTTCTCTAGGTTTGTTGTTTATGTGTGTGTCTGCATGCACACAGTTCCACCATGTGGCTGCCCTATACAGGGATTAGTGAGACAGCTGCAGACTGTATCTGGCAGGGTTTGCAGTTCACCATCTCCGGCCACGGACATAGGACCTGTGCCTGGCAGGGGTGCTAAAGGCAGTATCAGGTACAAAGCCAGATTGAGTACTGTCCCCTGAGGTTAACAGATATCCACTGGATCCAGGTCCCTCCTGGGACTGGCCAGGGCCACGTGCATGTGGTCTGCTATGATGGTCTGTAGACAGCCCCCACCCCCCACAGTGCTGGGGCTGGTACTGCCACTACAGAAGCATCTGTGACTGGTTGGACATCAACGGTGACCTCCAGCTGCTGGTGTTGCTGGCATATGTCCACATGGCCGTCGCAACTGTCCCACCCTGTCATGATGCATGGACATGACATTGTGGATGAGAGCCAATGTCTCACCCCACCATCTATCCATGACCTTCATGTAATTACAAATGGCACCTGCTAGGTCATAGAGCCTTGATACGTGCATTTGGTTGATCTAGATGTGGCACGTCTGCCAGGGGCAAGATGACTAGCAGTGCTCCGATGAGCACTCCCGAACATCTGCCTATGTGATACCCCACCAGACATCTGGCTATGGCTGCTGTATTCTGACACATTTACCATAGATACCACACTGTCCTGGCCAATGCCAACCATAGACTGTCCTTCAGCTAAGGCCAATGGTGATGAGGTATGTAGAGGCAGTGTGACTATATGCTTGGATGGGGTGGATACTTGTGGGATGTCAATTGTTGGCCCAGCGGCAGCCCCTGACGATGCTGCCTGTGTTTCAACACACCTATTCTCATGGTCACTGTCTGTATCAGTGCCATCAGATTCCCTGCAGGAGGGACCCAACCCCACCTCACCACCTGTGAGGGGAAAACAGGGAACAGACTGTAAGACCTGTACATCACCGCTAAACAGTACATACACACACACACACACACACACACACACACACACACACACACACACACACACACACACACACACACACATGTGTGCAGACATGGCCACACACAGACATACACACATGCAGTTGACATACATGGCAACCCATACACTCCACCAGACAGCACCTACAGACAGCTCCAGCTCCCCCATAACACACACAATAGCAGGTGATGGTGCAGTACAGTATCACACACAAACCTGTAATTACACACATGTCAGCATGCAGGACATGTGGTGCTCAACAGCATGCAGTGCAATTGTAGTCAATCCCCATTACCAACATTATACATGGCTGTGATGCATGGCTTCTGTTAGTAGGTGATGGCCCTCCCCCTGGAACACACTGCACCCATGTCCACAGCATTGCTGTGCATCTGTTCAGCACCCTGGCATGTACTGTGCACCATATCTCACAGGTGTATACACCATTGCAGGATGTGTATCTGTGTGTCAGTTGTGTTTCCGCTGCTGCCAGCCTCTGTGCGTTTCTGGATTACATGTGGACATGTGTTTAGTGAATGCCTAATGTGTATTCACAGATGGCATCATCAGTGGTGCATGTATGAGTGATAGACTACTATTAGACCAACCACAGACACAATGTACTGTACCTATGCTGAGTGTAGAGACCATTATTGACCATTATTGAGCCCTGGCTGATGTTGCCTGTGGTACACATAGGTTCATAGGTGAGTACTGGTCTATTGGTCCTGGGTCCTAAATAAGCTTAGCCACAGGGGTTCCCAGCCATGCACCACCCACTAATGTTATTCCCTTGTGCCCCTGTCAGGCTGTGGCACAGATGTACTATCCATGGTGAATTCTCCATTTCCCATCCAGTTGTCAAGTGTTTTTGTAAAGAGAGCCAATGAGTAGCATTGCCTGACATGAATGGGTAGTCCATTCCAGATTTTGGGAATTCCCCAGGACAGAGCCCTATCCCTCCAGTATGTTATGTGTAATGTGTTGATGAGGTTTAGGACCCTGGAGCATGTGTTTGCAGAGGGAGTGGAATGTCTTTATGTGTAGCATGTTCAACTGCTCTGTGTATGACATAGCTGTGTATGTTAGGCAGATGTCAGCTTTGCCTGGACAATGTGCACTGGAGTGTAGCCACAGTTGTCTGGGATGGTCTGTGTATTGCATGTGTTTGAGGCTGGTAATCCCATTAGTCAGGTGTGTGCTCTGTCATTGAACATGCACAGCATGCATTATGGGTAGGTGTGTTAGATATGTGCATGGCCTACACCTTAGCTATGACATGCACAGTGAATTGCCAAGCATAACCTTAAACCATACTCACTGGCATCTGGTCGCTGCCTTGCTGGTCTCCCAGAGGTACCTACATTGAGATGAAATAGAGTTGATATCAGTGGCCACAGCTGTGGCATTGCTACAGGGTGGCTGCAATATTACAGTAAAACAACAGCTGAAGTTAACAGTACTACAGATTATGCATAACTGCTTATCAGTACTACACAGCAACAGACTCCACATCTCACATATGTATGAACTACCTGTACAGATGCATACACAACAGTGGTCTACTGATATGCTCTGGAACCTGACCCGCATGCTCCATGACTGGTATGTGTGTAGCACCCACCTCTATGACTGTATATGTATGTAGCTCTTGTGGGTGGGCAGGTGCTACCAGGGTCATGAGCAGCTCCTTCACTCTGGAGAGGGGGGGTGGATGTTATGTCCCCCCCTGTTGCAAGGTGGTCACCCAGCATGGCAGCGGCACGGCAATCTATATGGCAGAGCAGGTCACTACAATGATGGTGGACTTGATAATACATACAGCTGTGCATCCCCACCTCATTCACCATGCGGACCACATCGTTCCACATGGCTGTACGCTTATGCTGGTCTTGGCTTGTCCGTGACAACAGCATCTGGTAGTTCTGGATGATGCTGTTGAGTATTCATCCTCAGCGACACTGTAGTTGGGATTCCTCGGGTGCGCCATACTTCCTGAAAGACATAAAGATGGAAATGTCTGAGCAACTCATATGGCACATTTACCATAATACAATACACATATCAGTCTCTCGCCACCATATCAGCTCCAACTTAATGTTCATACAATGCAAGTGGTATGTCTCCGGTATATGTACCATTGGGACATATATTGTATTATACAACACTTTCTGCTATGTGTTTATAGACATGCTCCCTGTGGGACACTAGAGTTGCTGGGCTGTTAAAGAGTATTTCACGTGCATGCCATTGTCACTACCACTATGTTTCCACATATGCATGTGGTATGCTTGCTATGTGATTGCTACACATCTGCCATTCTGTGTTATTGGGGATATCTATGCATGATGTTGGACATGTTTGGGGATTGTGTGGACTATTACAACCCACATATGTTCCATGACAGTTACACAACAGTATGTGTTGGGGTTATTTGCCTGCAGGAACATCACTCCCACCTAATGTGCACATGTTACCAGTCCACATTACATCCGTGATCCACCATGGAACCTCATTATCTACTGTTCCGGCACTACCTTCATGTGTAACCACCTCAGGGGATGGTGTCTCCCCCCATGGAGAGCACACACAGACATATGTCTGTCACCCAGTTAGGTCCAGTGTCTTGTGCATAGGGAGCTCCACAGAGACATGGGGTATGCGCTACATCACCTGGAGGCATGCAGTACACATACACAAGGTTTGACATGCATGTTCCCCCTGCTCAGCCCACAGCCTAGATACCTTTATGACCATGTAGATGCTGTCATGACTGTCCATGGGTGGGCACCATGTTCCCTTTGTTCCCATATGGGGGCTCAATGGCCTCCACATTCCAAATGTAACTACCCATCCACGGTGTTTAACCACCACATGTCATTTACCAGCCCTGTATGCTGTCTTGTTTGTCACCCAACCAAACCTACATACCACTATGTGCCTAATACCCTTCACCAACATATATATCCCACCTTCTCAAACAATTGTAATGTGTTCCCAACATGGGTTACACACCACACTCCACACTCCATTTTGCAGCCATGTACTGGTGTGTAGATATGTTGTGTATTGATGTGTGATGTTCTCTCACACATGTCATGGCAGGGGACATGTACTGACACACACATATATATATATATATATATATATATATATATATATATATATATATATATACATGTGTATACCTATACGTGTCAGTATTATGTCAGTATTATGTATATGTGTGCATGTGTGTGTGTGTGTGTGTGTGTGTGTGTGTGTGTGTGTGTGTGTGTGTGTGTGTATATATATATATGTATATATATATATATATATATATATATATACAGAGAGAGAGAGAGAGAGAGAGAGATATGTGCATATATGTGAAGATATTATGTGTTGTTTATATACCTATACATATGTATAACTGTCCAAGGTTCTGTAGACATACACAGCTGTGAATATGTATCACACATATATGTATCTGTATGTGGGGTGCATACAAATATGTGGTCCACACACTTGAAACTCTCTTTACTTCATAGCTGAACTGTTCTGCCTTGCTGCAACACAGACAGGTGTCACATGTGAACACAGACTAACATTAGGGGGGTATATATGGTGACAGATTTTAGATAAGCATATTATACTGCTATGGCAGTTGGGCATGCTGTGCTACACTTTAACATGACTGTCCTGCAGGTGGTGTGGTCTCACACCCATGTGTCTATCGTGGCAGTATTAATACCCCCACCAGCCACTGGCCACAGTAATGTACAGAACACAAGTATCATGGGTCACATCTTTGCCATTCACTGCGGATCTGCAGAGTTGACAGGTATGTCCCACTGCCCACAGGGACTGACACTGTTGTTCAGAGCAGTTGTTGAGCAGAACATCATTACAGGAACAAGTACTGATGGCACATATACATCCTTTCACATTATACATCCTATTATTCTATGCCATATAATACATGTAAGTAAATGCATATCTGTTTCACATACCTTTTATGTTTTTTTTCTGCTGTAACACAACTCTGAGCTTTGTTACTTTTATTAAAGCTGTTTTTTTTTCTTTCTCTCTCTCTCTCAGTCTCTCTAGTAGAGTGATTGAGCTGGTTTGAATAGACTGCAGCATGCTTTTGTTGGTATTGCACATGATCAGGTGTTGGCCTCTGCACCAGTCAGTGTCCACCTGTTGCTAATTACATGCACCCTGCTGTGTAGTACTTCAGATAACCACTGTCATGGCAAGCCTGTACTTTAAATTGTTGACTTCTGTGGGCGTTGTCCCTTCACCTTTCCAGTATGGATGACATATTTCCTGTGTGTGGACATCAGTGTTACAGACAGCAGGTAGCAATACCTCTTACAGCAGAACCTGCAGACACAGGCCAAATTCACATTTGGTAAGGTTCCAGACCTACAGACAGCATGAGTAGTGTTGTTGTGTGCATTGTATCTTGCTGGTCTTACAGGGTTTCTGTGTACATGGTACTTTTTCATGGAATGTTGTCTGTCTGCATAGATCTCAACTGTCGGCCTATCCATATGATACCTTGGGGATTGGCTGTTAGGTTTTGTCTGTGCACCACACAGGTATTTTTCCAGCTATATCAGTGGCCTTCTGTCTGTTGAGTGCTATCAGTACATGGCTACATCCATTTGTATTTCAATGTCGTATTCCTGCATAAGGGTATGCTGCAACGAATCCTGTAACCCCAGCAATTTCCAGGGTGGGTAATAGCAATAATGCAAATATGGCCCTATGTTTCTGCCTCTGTCCTTCACATATATGCCAGTCTTTGTCCTGCTGTGATACAGAAAGGGGTTTTTAGGTAATGGCCTATCATTATTTACTGCTAGCATTACTGCTATCATAGAAAAAACACCAAACTGGAAGCCTTCCGAACCAGCGAGTAACACCGAAATGCAACAGTTACTTAATTCGATCACAAAGTTGCGAAATAAAAGTAAAAGTCCAGAATATAATTCAAGAAAATAACTTTTTATTTTTAATCTCTATACACAGGCTTACTCGTCAGCCGCACGCCAACTTCTTCAGAAAAACGGAAAACAATATTAAAACTCAACCACATGGTTTAAATACATTCTTAAAAAAAATCACATGGTTCCTGCATATGACCTAACATTCAAACTGTTGTTTATTCCTATACCAATTAAAATCTATAACAAATATACAATAAAATACCTTTGGTGTACCTACAAACAGAGTCGCTACTTGTAGTGTAACATGTACCTAATAGCAAACGAAGCAGTGTTTATAAAACCTATCTAAGAAGATATAATGTAACTTTAAAATAGGATAATAGCTTGGCATCAGCCTATACCCTGGAATTGCTGATGGCAAACAATCAAAGAAGACACCCGAGTCAGCAATTCACTAGAGCTCATGACTATTATATTTGTATGTAAACAGACAAACTTAAACAATGTAAAACTCAACTACCATAATACGAACCCTATAAAAAATATCCCCTTCCCTTATTATCTATAAGTCCATCGCCTACAAATGTACATAAAAACTGAAATGAAAGAAACCTTTTCAATGCTAGTAACATTGAATAGATTACTTTAAAAGAGCGTGTATGAACTAACACCTCAAATGGAAATCTGCTCTTGAACTAACACAGCAGTGATTAATTAAAAAAACAATGTTATATTATATAAGGTAATAAAAAATGATTGAAAATGAATAAAAATAAAAATGAAAATGAAAATGAATAATGAATATAAAAAAGAAAATAGAAAATGAATATGAAAAAGATACGACCACAACTGGAGTGCATCTATGATGCCCTTACATATATTCCACTTAATCTGGATATAACCAGATAAATAAATCAAAAGTACTGCTTACTGGTTTAGGGGTCAAACGAATGTAAGTAAACGAACTAACACTCAAAACAACAACAGTTTGTGAAATCTAGGTATAACTTGTTTGGCAGGTAACACGTTATCTATTCAGCCTCTTTAGTTTCAAAAGGCAAGATAAAGACAACGTGCCATTAATGCCAGGTGTATGGCACGCGTCCAGTCTTAGTTGCCATATCAACTCTCTGTATTCCAAGAGGAGGGATGTAGGTCCCCCTCTATCATCAGATTTAACCTGGTCTATAATGAAAAACTGAAAGTTATGATTAGGATTTTCCACAGTATGCCTAGCTAAGGTATTATCCAACTTGGCTTTTCTCATGGCTTATAAATGTTCATATATGCGTTCATGCAATTTCCTGTCGTTTTTTTCTGACGTAGAACGCTGAACAACAAGGACATTGAGCTATATATACCCCTTGTGTGCTTAGACAGTTATACCTTCCCCTGATGTGATATACTAAATCTCTTATTACATATCTAGAGCCAGTCTTAATGTAGCTACAATACCAGCACATGTTACACTTAAACGTGCCGTCCCTAGTACTAGGTGTTGATAATTTCTTCTGAGCAGGGAATTTCTGGTTAAAGGCTTATAGTGCCTGCATATTCTAACTGTTTCCTACTGAAATTGGTACACCTTGTTTGCTGTAGCATAGACTAGATCCAGGCCTGCTGAATGTAGCTTTATTTGTATGCTTGTTGTTTGTTTATTTCCCTGAAACGCTAATTCCACCTAAAACGCGGCCTTTTAGCACTTCTGTGGATCCCTAGTGATATCTGCATTGCTTACTGTACTTATTTCCTTGTTTCACTTGAAAGAAAGCTACTGTTTGTCGTTTTTGCATTTAAGTTACCTGTAACACATTGTATTTAAGTTACCTGGCACTTGCTCACTAAAGCAATTATGTAAGTCAGCTCTAAAAAATTAAAAGCACTACACCCTCACAATCTCCCCTTGAGTACCTTGTTCCTCATTGGCCCTTTTTTTCAATTATAAAGGAATTCCCAATACTATTCTAGCAAGTCAGTTGTCAATCTCCTCTCCGGTCCAGCTGGTGAATCTGGGAATCTTGAGGCAATGTTACAACTGCCTCATGTACACAGACAACCCTCTCCTCCTCCCAATAAATTCCAACACATGTGAGAGATGCAACCATATAGCCAAAATGGAGGCTAAGCTCTCTCAACTCAGTACTGGCGTAACCAGTCAGGAGGAGAAGGAAACCACACTCACTACAATTCCAGTCTCACATAGACCTACCACGACAACAAACCAAACACATAAACACATAAAAACATACTCAGAGGCTATAAATAAAAATCTGCCTAAGCAGCAGAGACCTCCAAAGCAGACACCCAAGCAACTGCTACCCCAAAACAAAACACGTGCAACACATAGCTCACAAAGCCAGTGTGCCGAACAGTCACAGCCCTTAAGGCTAAACAACACACCTGATATACTTGTAATAGGTGACTCTATCGTCAGGCACACTGATGTCCCGCTCACCAGGCTGAACAAGGAGAAGGTCACGGTGAGCTGCCGGTCGGGCGCTAGGATCCGCCACATAACACAAGCACTCAGGTCACTTCAAGGCAAGTACAAATATGACTCAGTCATTGTCCATGCCGGTGTGAATGACCTGAGGCACCCCTGGACTACATGAAAAGAGACATAGAGGAGCTCTCTGAGCATGTAGCCCAGGCCGGTATGACCCTGACCTTGAGTAGCATCTTACCCTCACCAAGAATGATGCCACAATATGAAGACAAGATGATCAATTTCAACAATTGGCTTAAGTGTTGGTGTCATTCAAAGGGGATCCAATGCCTTTCAGCCTGGGATGACATGCTCGACAAGCCACGATGCTTCGCTAGGGACGGCTTGCACCTGTCACCCCTGGGCTTTCGGATATTGGCAAAGGCTCTTGTTACCCCCATAGTGCCTTAGTGCCTTTTTTAGGCAAGGCTCAAAAGACAAACCCACCTCCATAGGTATCACAAGGGATAAGAAACTAAGAGTAATGCTACTCAACGCCAGAAGTCTAAACCTTAAGATGCACTCACTCAAAACTCTCCTTAGCATGGAGAACATTGATATCTGTGCAGTAACAGAAACCTGGTTCAAGGCTCCTGAGAGCACCCCAGCACTACCAGGTTATACCTCATACCATGCTTTTCGGCCCCAAAACTTGGACCGAACCACAAAAGGAGGGGGAGTATCAATATTCGTCAAAGATACCCACACCTCCAGGTTGGTGGCACAGCACGAAGCATCAGAAACTATCCATGTGCAACTAACTGTGGGTAAAACTGCCTTCCAGTTTATAGCCTGCTACAGACCACCCTCCCAAACACAGGAACCACACTTGGTCTTCCTGAGAATACTGGAAAATACGAAGGTCTCTCCAAACACCATTATATTGGGCGACTTCAACTACCCAAACATAGACTGGGAGCATTACTCTAGTTCCAACACCCTAGCCCAAAGGTTCCTAGAATTTATAAACTCAAATGCTATGGAACAACTTGTTACCACTCCCACAAGAGGGGAAAACATACTGGACCTGATCATCACCAACATGGGGACACTATGCTCCAGACCAGAAGTGTATCCCTCACTGGTAAGATCAGACCATAAACTAATCTCACTGGATATTCACATCCTGACCCCACCCTCTGCCCAGAAAACCACAGTGTAAAACTTCTCTAAAGCAAATTTTACATGCCTCAAAACCGAGGCGAAATCCTTCAAAGCCCCCGGGCCTGTGGAAAATACGGCCCAGACCGCAGAATCCTTTATAAACGCATTCTATGAACACCTTCAGGAATGCATAGATCATGCAATCCCAAATAAAACCAAGACCCAATCCTCCAAAGGCAGACGTCCTGTCTGGTGGACCCCAGCCATAAACAAACTATACAATAGAAGGAGGAAGCTACTACATGATAGAGCAAAATCCCAAAAAGGGAAGGCATCTCTGATCAGTATTAGCAAAAAACTACGAGCACTCATAAAATCGTCTAAGGCCAGCTTCGAGAGAAATATTGCACAGGACACTAAGGCTGTTTGAGCCCTTTGATCCTCTTGGTGAGGTACTTTTGGGGTCTTTCCAGTTGCTGCAGGTGTCTGGTAAGGTACATCCCAAAATGGGCATTGTACTCAATTATGGGCCTGATGAGGGATGAGTAAAGAGGCGATGGCGTCCCTGATCTAGATGTGAATCCCTTCATGATTAGGTGTGCTATATAAAATGTTTTTCTAACCACTTTGGCCACGTGGTTGTCAAATGAGAGATTGCTATCAACTTGGGTCCCCAGGTCCATAATTACTTCTTCTGTACTTAATGGATTACCACCTATGTGGTAATTTGTGGGCACTTTGTTTTTGCCAAAGGGGATGACTATACACTTTTTGGCATTTAGCTTGAGGCCATGGCTCTGGCACCAGTTGTCTGTTTCTATGAGGCCCTTTTTGAGGATGCTTGTGTCGACTGAAGAGTCAATTATGGCACCCAGTTTGCAGTTATCTGCGAATTTGGTCAGCCACAGTCCTTCCGTGTTGGTCTGTACCTCCGAGAAATATACCGAACAAGAGAGGTCCCAGAACTGAGCCTTGTGGGACACCACTTGTAACTGGTTTGGAGTCTGACATGGCTCCAGCAATTCTAACCATGTGGGTTCTGTCCTTGAGCCACTTTGCAATCCATCTAGTGACATAGGGGTTTATATTTAAGCTGGTGAGCTTATCTATAATGCCCGAGTGGGGTATTGTATCGAAGGCTTTTGTGAGGTCCAGGTAGGCTGTGTGGACCACCTTCCCCTCGTCAATGGCCTTGGTGACTGTTTCAAAGAAATCAACCAGGTTTAAGAGGCAGGATCTGCCCTTAACAAAGCCGAACTGGGTAGGATCCAGTGTTTGTAGGTCCCCAATATCTTTATTTATGAGGTCCATGATGATCCTTTCCATAGCTTTGCAGACCAAGCTAGTCAGGCTTATGGGGCGATAGTTTCCAGGATCCGTTGAGGCACCACCTTTATGGAGAGGGACCACTGTTGCTGTACGCCACTCTTTGGGCACATATCCTGTAGTAAGGCTGAGATTGAACAGTAGTTTTATGTTTGGGTTTAGCTCTTCTTGGAGTTCATGAAGGACATAGCCAGGGACACCATCTGGTCCCATTGATACTGTGTTTTTTGCTTTGGAGAGGGCGGCTCTTACCTGAGCATCTGAGATGTCAGGGGGGCAGCACTCTGCTGGGATAGATATTTGCCCTTTTGGTGGGAGGGGAGTTTGCTGAACCTGTCAGCTAGGATGTTGGCAATGTCTGTGGGTTCAGTGTATTTTTTGTCATTTTGGACTAATCCTGAGCATATCTGGGAATTATCACCCAGGTTCCTAACATAACTAAAGAAAGCCTTGTGATTATCCTTAGTGTCCTGTGCAATTTTTTTCTCGAAGCTAGCCTTAGACAATTTTATGTGTGCCCGTTGTTTTTTGCTAATACTGATCAGTGATGCCTTCCCTTTTTGGGATTTTGCTCTATCATTTAGTAGCTTCCTCCTTCTATTGTATAGTTTGTTTATGGCTGGGGTTCACCAGACAGGACGTCTGCCTTTGGAGGATTGGGTCTTGGTTTTATTTGGGATCGCATGATCCATGCATTCCTGAAGGTGTTCATAGAATGCGTTTATAAAGGATTCTGGTCTGGGCCGTATTTTCCACAGGCCCAGGGGCTTTGAAGGATTCCACCTCAGTTTTGAGGAGTGTGAAATTTGCTTTAGAGAAGTTTTTCACTGTGGTTTTCTGGACAGGGGGTGGGGTCGGGATGTGAATATCCAGTGAGATTAGTTTATGGTCTGATCTTACCAGTGAGGATACACTTCTGGTCTGGAGCATAGAGTCCCCATGTTGGTGATGATCAGGTCCAGTATGTTTTCCCCTCTTGTGGGGCTGGTAACAAGTTGTTCCATAGCATTTGAGTTTATAATATCTAGGAACCTTTGGGCTAGGGTGTTGGAGCTAGAGTAATGCTCCCAGTCTATGTTTGGGTAGTTGAAGTCGCCCAATATAATGGTGTTTGGAGAGACCTTCATATTTTCTAGTGTTCTCAGGAAGGCCGAGTGGGGTTCCTGGGTTTGGGAGGGTGGTCTGTAGCAGGCTATAAACTGGAAGGCAGTTTTACCCACTGTTAGTTGCACATGGATAGTCTCTGATGCTTCGTGCTTTGCCACCAACCTGGAGGTGTGGGTATCTTTGATGAATATCGATACTCCCCCTCCTTTTGTGGTCCGGTCCAAGTTTTGGGGCCGAAAAGCATGGTATGAGGTATAACCTGGTAGTGCTGGGGGCTCTCGGGAGCCCTGAACCAGGTTTCTGCTACTGCACAGATATCGATGTTCTCCATGCTAAGGAGAGTTTTGAGTGCGTGCATCTTGAGGTTTAGACTTCTGACGTTGAGTAGCATTACTCTTAGTTTCTTATCCCTTGTGATACCTATGGAGGTGGGTTTGTCTTTTGAGCCTTGCCTAAAAAAGGCACTATGGGGGTAGCAAGAGCCTTTGCCAATATCAAAAGCCCAGGGGGGACAGATGCAAGCCGTCCCTAGCGAAGCATCGTGGCTTGTTGAGCGTATCATCCCAAGCTGACAGGCATTGGATCCCCTTTGAATGACACCAGTACTTAAGCCAATTGTTGAAATTGATCATCTTGTCTTCATATTGTGGCATCATTCTTGGTGAGGGTAAGATGCTACTCAAGGTCAGGGTCATACCGGCCTGTGCTACATGCTCAGAGAGCTCCTTTATGTCTCTTTTCATGTAGTCCAGGGAGGTACGTCTCAGGTCATTCACACCAGCATGGACAATGACTGGGTCATATTTGTACTTGCCTTGGAGTGACCTGAGTGCTTGTGTTATGTGGCGGATCCTAGCGCCCGACAGTCTGCTCACCGTGACCCTCTCCTTGTTCAGCCTGGTGAGCGGGACGTCAGTGTGCCTGATGATAGAATCGGTTAATGGGCTAATTCTTTACCGCCCATTGCTGTATCCCAAACAAATACCTGCAATCCTACATCACCTACCTTTCAGATACAACCGGTATCTACAGCTCTCATCTGTAAGCTACTTCAAAAATTAAAACCTTGCACCCCTTCTGCTGACCAACTCCCATCTGAATACCTACAAATAGCTGCAAAATCCATAGACTATCCCATTTCTATCCTTATTAACAGAACTATCTCTGAAGCTAGAATCCCTACTCTATGGAAGATATCTCATATCATCCCCTTACATAAAGGAGGACCATCTACAGAGCTTTCTAACTTTAAGCCCTATTGCTTTACTCTCCCCCTTAGCTAAGATAATGGAAAAATGTATTCACAAGCAGCTACTTAACCACTTACTACAAAATAACCTATTGGCTAACTGCCAACATGGCTTTAGGCCATTTCACAGCACATCTACTGCCCTTTTATCCTTTGACTCCATATACAAGAATCGCAACAATAACTCTTTCTCTTCTGCTCTATTTATCGACCTGTCAAAAGCCTTTGACATGGTAAACCACAACCTGCTGCTTGACAAACTAAAGGCTCATTCTCTCAATCCCCAAGCCATACAATGGTTCAGATCCTATCTGGAAAATAGACAGCAAGCAGTACTTTGGCAGAACAGTCTATCTTCACTACTTCCTGTAAACATTGGAGTCCCACAGGGCTCCATCCTAGGTCCCCTCCTCTTCTCCTTATTTATCAACAACTTACACATCAACATACCTCAAGCCACCTGCATTCAATATGCAGATGACTCCACACTAATATGTACAGCCAATGATATATCCTCTCTCCATTCCCTCACACAAACTGTTTTTCAGAATGTTGAAAACTGGTTTATGCAACACTGCCTCCTCTTAAACCCAAAAAAAACAAAGCTATTGCTTTTTACTCCTACTCATAAATCAGCCACTCCTTTCTTCTCTATAACCTCTAACAATGGTACCAACATCTTCCCAGACACTACAACCCGTCTACTAGGGGTAACTATTGATAATCATCTCAATTATGATGAACACATAAACTCCACCATTAAGTCTGTTAACAGAAAACTTGGCACACTCTATAGAATAAAAACCTTCCTTACCCCCTCTGCAAGGAAAACAATTGCTCAGACCCACCTCATTTCCACCCTCTTTTATGCCTCTGTCATATATACCAACCTATCCAAAAGCAACCTCACTAAGCTCTCCATATGTTATAATAGCATAACTAGATTTATCACAAGTTCCCCCTTTAAAACTCACCACTGTCTTAACATCAAACAACTAGGGTGGCTAGAACTGCAAAACCATATACTCTTTCAACAATTGCTTATAACACAAAAGATTCTCTACACCTCCCTAACAACACTCCTATCTTGTCTAATCTTATTACTCCTTACAATAATCTACCTACATTACGCTCTGCTAACAAGCTCCAAGTTTTATCCAGCAAAGCTAATAACAAAGCCGGTGATTCTCTTTTCGCTAACACCATAGGTAAAGTCTGGAATCAACTTCCTGCTGAATTATCTACCATTAATTCTACTTTTCTTTTCAAGAAACATCTTAAAAAACATCTGAAAGCACACTGGCTTTGTCCATGTACTAACCCCCACTGATATATTTTTTCTTCCATTCTATAATCTTAACTCTATTCCTATACCTGTATCCACTGCTTTCAACTCTAGTCCTACTCTCCTATAATGAGAATAAGATACATTTATCATTCCCTTTATCTAATAATTGCTCATACCTCTCTAGTGTGATTTTGTAAAAAAAAAAAAAAAAAAAAAAAAAAAAATTGTTTATTTTATGTTTTCTGTATAGAAATGCTTAGTTCAATTTATTTAGGATTGCCTAGTTTTAATTCTGTAGATTTGCTTAGTTTAACTTTGTCAATTTTCTGCTTGGAGCTTTTCTCCCCGGGCCTCTACTGAAAATGGACATATATCCAGCTAGACTAGCCCGGTCAACAAATGTAAAATAAAATAAATAAAATAAAATCACCTATTACAAGTGTATCAGGTGTGTTGTTTAGTCTTAAGGGCTGTGACTGTTTGGCACACTGGCTTTGTGAGATATGTGTTGCACGTGTTTTGTTTTGGGGTAGCGGCTGCTTGGGTGTCTGCTTTGGAGGTCTCTGCTGCTTCGGCAGATCTTTATTTAAAGAAACTCCAGCTCTACTCAGTGGCATACCGCCTGCTCAGAGGTGATCTGTGCCTGACGTAAAGCCATGTCCAACCGAATTAATGGACATGCTGCACCAGAAAATCCAAATCCCATCTAGCTACTGAGAGACTTGAACCTCAGCACTGAAATAAATAGGACATGCTGGAGGGACAGATTCATAACCCAGAGGCTCCCTTCACTCTGGAATAAAATCCCAGTCCAGGTTAGGCAGAGTCCCACATTGACTCTCTTCAAGAGGAATCTTGATGAGTGGATGGGAGATCGTAGGTTTACCCCGGCTATCACTTCTGTGTCACTGTTAGACAGAGGCACAGTATACTAACCTCAAAAAAATGCATAGCAAAATTAATTTAAAATGGGTGGCGAAAGCCAAACACACTCTGGCTAGGCTTATAAATGCCCTAGGGCAGATAGCCTAGTATGAACCTATGAACCTATGAACCTATAAAATACTCTTAAGATTGGAACTCCTTCTGAACACTATTCTTGGTCGTTCGACCATAAGTCTACCAATTGAGTCATCCTGTAGTATTAAATTCTAATTTTTCAATATAATGTAAAATAATTCTTTGACGTCCATACTGTACTTCAGTATGAATCTATTGTACAATGGGGTTACTTTAACCCTATGTATAACATTGGTATCTTGACTCTGTTGAGTGCTATCAGTACATGGCTACATCCATTTGTATTTCAATATCGTATTCCTGCATAAGGGTATGCTGCAACGAATCCTGTAACACCAGCAATTTCCAGGGTGGGTAACAGCAATAATGCAAATATGGCCCTATGTTTCTGCCTCTGTCCTCCACATATATGCCAATCTTTGTCCTGCTGTGATACAGAAAGGGGTTGTTAGGTAATGGCCTATCATTATTTACTGCTAGCATTACTGTTATCATCCCAGTCATGTTATGGACTCCCACACCAACTGTTGGGCCAAGTCCATATATATGGGGGCAACAGCGGGAGAACACATATGTGCCCTTGTACATTCCGGAGGTAAGTGTGTAGTACACAGTGTACCTTGCCCTTGTACAGCCTTTTATGGGGGGGGGGTAAATGCTATTACCCTAGGCTATGATATCTTTTCAGGGATATAACTGTTAGGACGAGGGTCATTCAGTGTGATAGTGAGATGTCAGGTTAAGCAATGTCATGCTCAAGATACTATGACATTAACACAAGTGCTACTTTTCCCCCTAGGGCTTGACTACAAGGTGTAATTGCAGACTGCTGAACTACATCTGTAATTGTTGATTGTTACGTATCTTGAAGGCAAATCCTGTTTGTACTGTTGTACTAACTGAAGGCCTTGGCCTGGACAGCATAGTATGGTATATATACACATTGCTTGCATCTACTGTTTTTTGTGGGCCTTGCATTCATCACTGATTATATATTTCATTATGTGGTGTAAGTACTGGCATACATTATTGTATAGTACACAAATAAAGGTTATCTGTGTATGCATACCTTATAGGTTCATAGGTTCATACTAGGCTATGTGCCCTAGGACATTTATAAGCCTAGCCAGAGTGTGTTTGGCTTTCGCCACCCATTTTAAATTAATTTTGCTATGCTCTTTTTCGAGGTTAGTATACTGTGCTTCTGTCTAACAGTGACACAGAAGTGATACCCGGGGTAAACCTACTATCTCCCATCCACTCATCAAGATTACTCTCGAAGAGAGTCAATGAGGGACTCTGCCTAACCTGGACTGGGATTTTATTCCAGAGTGAAGGGAGCCTCTGGGTTATGAATCTGTCCCTCCAGCATGTCCTATTTATTTCACTGCTGAGGTTCAAGTCTCTCGAGCGCTTAGCTCGATGGGATTTGGATTTTCTGAGGTGCAGCATGTCCATTAATTCCGGGTTGGACATGGCTTTATACATCAGGCACAGATCGCCTCTGAGCAGGCGGTATGCCATTGAGTAGAGCTGGAGTTTCTTTAACTGGGCAGCATATGACATCTGTTTGAGCCCTTTGATCCTCTTGGTGAGGTACATTTGGGGTCTTTTCAGTTGCTGCAGGTGTCTGGTAAGGTACATCCCAAAAGAGGCATTGTACTCAATTATGGGCCTGATGAGGGATGAGTAAAGAGGCACGATGACCTCCCCTGATCTAGATGTGAATCCCTTCATGATTAGGTGGGCTACATAAAATGTTTTTCTAACCACTTTGGCCACGTGGTTGTCAAATGAGAGATTGCTATCAACTTGGGTCCCCAGGTCCCTAATTACTTCTTCCGTACTTAATGGATTACTAATATGTGGTCATTTGTGGGCACTTTGTTTTTGCCAAACGGGATGACTATACACTTCTTGGCGTTTAGCTTGAGTCCATGGCTCTGGCACCAATTGTCTGCTTCTATGAGGCCCTTTTGGAGGATGCATGTGTCTGCTGGAGAGTCGGTTATAGCACCCAGTTTGCAGTAATCTGTGAACTTGGTCAGCCACAGTCCTTCCGTGTTGGCCTGTACCTCCGAGAAATATATACTGAACAGGAGAGGTCCCAGGACTGAGCCTTGTGGGACGCCACTTGTAACTGGTTTGGAGTCTGACATGGCTCCAGCAATTCTAACCATGTAGGTTCTGTCCTTGAGCCAGTTTGCAACCCATCTAGTGACATAGGGGTTTATATTTAAGCTGGTGAGCTTATCTATAATGCCCGAGTGGGGTATTGTATCGAAGGCTTTTGCGAGGTCCAGGTAGGCTGTGGGCCACCTTCCCTCGTCAATGGCCTTGGTAACTGTTTCAAAGAAATCGACCAGGTTTAAGAGGCAGGATCTGCCCTTAACAAAGCCGAACTGGGTAGGATCCAGTGTCTGTAGGTCCCCAATATCTTTTTTTATGAGGTCCATGATGATCCTTTCCATAGCTTTGCAGACCAAGCTAGTCAGGCTTATGGGGCAATAGTTTCCAGGATCTGTTGAGGCACCACCTTTGTGGAGAGGGACCACTGTTGCTGTACGCCACTCTTTGAGTACATATCCTGTGGTAAGGCTGAGATTGAACAGTAGTTTTATGTTTGGGTTTAGCTCTTCTTGGAGTTCATGTAGGACGCAGCCCGGGACACCGTCTGGTCCCATTGATGCTGTGATTTTTGCTTTGGAGAGGGCGGCACTTACCTGAGCATCTGAGATGTCGGGGGGCAGCACTCTGCTGGGATAGATATTTGCCCTTTTGGTGGGGAGGGGGGGGAGTTTGCACTGAACCTGTCAGCTAGGATGTTGGCAATGTCTGTGGGTTCGGTGTATTTTTTGTCATTTTGGACCACCTGTGTGTCATGTCATGTCCTTTGAATTGTGAGTGGGCATATGTTTAATGTAAGTATTCTCATTTGTGGGAATGGTTGCCACACTACACATTTCACAGGTGGCAGTTAAAGGGCTTGTGGCTGAGGGATATACTTTGCACCCAGTACTTCCACACTACTTCTACATATGTATGGCTACTGATACCTTTTGTCTGTGTGTATGTGTATGTACATTATATATATATATATTTATATATATATATATATATATATATATATATATATACATAATATATATATATATATATATATATATATATATATATATATATATATATACACATATGAACATATGTATGTATCTATATACAATTGATGTTATATGATTATTTGTGAGTCATACATAAATATATATATTTACATATAGCTGTCTATCTGTCTACATTTACAGATATATATCTGTCCATATGTCCATGCATGTTCGGCTCATATTTTGGCCTGTTCCTCATTCTCTTGGCAATTGAAATGGATGTTTGTAGCATTGAAGTCAGTAACTAGTGCCAACACTTTTGTGTTTCAGACTTCATCTCCTTCTGCATATGTGTTCTAATACATACAACTGTGTAACTAGCAACATTTTAAGTGTATTAGAGCATTAGTTGACATATATCCCTATTAGTACCCACAGTGGGGCATACTTTGTCCAGACTTCTTGCATTAACAGGTTGGGTGGTATGATATTAATACATTTCCTGTACTGTTAACTGATTGTGCTGGATGATATGTTTGTGAAAACATCAGGTTATGTATACCTGCCATGGTGTAGTGGTAAATCACTTTGTGTATTGAGTGCAGGGTCCTGGGTTTGAGGCAATTTATTTTGTTGCTCGGCAGAACAAGGGATGCTGGATACAGAGTGATTAAGGCACTTTTAAGCAGTTGTAAGTGGGTTTGCGCGAGTTTGCATGCTGGTAAGCACTGCCAACCTCCGCTTATGTTTTCTTACAGTCAGCTTCGGAATTGCTCAATTTGTGTAGGCATAGCTTACCCTTACACAAACCTGCTTACTGCTGCTTAAATGTGCTTACTGCTGCTTACCCCCATGCTAATTTCTTTAAAAGAAAAGAAAAAGGGGTTGATAAAAAAGTGGTGAAAAATGGGGCACAAAGAGGGAAAGACAGTAGGGAAAATAGCTAGGCATGTGCAGGAAGGGTATATGAAAGGTCCATAGCTGCCCATTTCTTCTACAGCAATATCTGTACATATACACTCAATTTGTAGTTACATTTGGACCCTCAAACCCCTGGGAGATGGGTGAGGACCACATATATTCATTGTTATGCCAATTAGACCAGATTACATGTGTCCAGTGGACACATGTGCAAAATGGACAGCTATGTATGGGGCGAGATTTTTTTGTGGGAGCAGATTGCCTTTTTTTTTCAGGTGAGAGTGGGATGTTGGGGAGGGGTATTAGGTATATTTGGGGAGGTAGGTTTGGTTGGTTAACAGACAAGACAGACAAGATGCATACAGGGCTGGTATATGACACATGTGGGGGGTAAACACCTTGGACTGGGAGGGGTGTTTGAAAGTCGCAAGCTCATGAGCCCCTAACTGGAAACAGTGGGACTGAGGTCCCCACCCATGGGCAGTCACCACTGCACCTTCACGGCCCCAAAGGTGGCTGTGTTGGGGGGTGTGAAGGAGGGGCAGGCTCACCCTCTAATAGTGCCACTCAGCACTCAAGCTGGCATAGCCGGTCTCAATACTCCAGATCGAGCTCCCTATGCACCACGGCCTGGTCCTGTTGATGGGTGACATGTTCCCTTCTGTGCCCGCTCTGGGGGAGGCAAGCCCCATCCCCTGCAGCGGATCCACCCAAAGGTGGCACAGGGCCCACGGAGGAGGAGGTCCCAGGCTGGTCCCCACATGTGCTGGTGCCTGGTACCATGTCCAGCTGAGGTGGGACAGGTGGGTCCGCTAGGACCGGCCTTCCCATACAAGCTATGTTGTCGCAGGTTTATGACAGATATGGGTTAGTAACAGTCAACAGCATTCAGGAGTAGTTATAACAGCAGGCATAGGTATTCCCATTAACCCAAAACACCAGATTTAACACAGTTGCAGAGCAAGCAGAACACATGCATATATGGAACAACAGTGGCCATAACAGGAGCATGCAGGTTTCATTGATGGCAACAGGCCACCAATATGGGTGTATTTTAACATGGCACATGCATAGAAACAAATGTGAATATTTATAAACCATTAGGACATATATCCCAACAAACATTTGGAGTGTACACATACCAGTTGAGGAGTGTCATTGGGTTATTTTGCACATATGGTAGGGGTGAGAGAGAGAAAGTTCAATTAACAACTAATATATCCTTGTAGTTTTCACAACATTCTTAGTCACTTCAGTGATTTTTTTGCCTTACATGTATTATTACATTACCCAATGGCCTTATAATGTACACTGGTATGTTTATAGATTATATACATGACCTGTGTCTTACACACAGGCTCGACAGGCTGCAGGTGTTAATGCAACACATGTTGAGAATTGCTGTCATACACTTTGGGTGAGGTGCTAGAATGACAGGTTTGTTTTCATATACATTCTCTGAGTATGTACACGTTTGATTATCACTTATATGTCATTGACAGCTGCCTTCATTTCTTGGATCATCACACTGCATTTTCATGGGAACAGGGTACCAGGCTGGTGATATGGGCTATTTATCTGGACATGCTGGACAGATTGGAACAGTTGTGGGGTATGAATATGCATACAACTTTCAATTTGAACATTCTAGCAGATTCCGTACCATTGTTGGGTGTAATTATGCATGCAGCTTTCTATCTGAACATCGTAACAAAATCTGTATTATTGTGGGGTATGATTATGCATACAACTTAGAAGCACTCTCAGGATTCAGACCCCTGCTGTGTGTGACAAATGATTATAGCTAACATCACAGTCCATAGTGCTATCAGGGAAATGATGTAAAATGTTTGACTGTTTTCTATCTAAGTCTCCCTAACTTGTACAATATGACTGACCTCTTGGCATTTCCAACATTGTTATGCAGGACTTTATACACATTTTGTCTGCATACCACAGTGTGGGTGACACTGCTTAAGATATAACAGTACTATTTATAGTCTGGAACAGATTGCCAACATATGAGAGAAGAGTAAACAGGAGCACTCCAGGGGTTATACCTTTATTCACAGACTGTTACACATTTATTTCTACTGGTACAACACTTTCTAAGGCTCTTATATTTATTTGTTATGACAGTACATGCAGACTAATTACTAACCTGCTTTGCGATGCAGCTTTTGCAGCCTAGCATCATGGGCTTGCTGGTCCACAGCCCACTCATCTGCAGCTGTCAGAGAAATACAGTGATATTTAGCCATACCTATCCATAGTATACACAAGCTAGGCAATTGTTTACTACTTAGTAGAGTGAGTACTTACTCAGTACTGGTGCATTGGGCATCTGCCGAGACTCCTGGATCCACTGTTCGATTACATCCCCCTCCACCGCTTCAGGTCAACATGGTGGTGCCTGACCTGCGCACCAGTCTGGAGGATGCCTGTGGCAATGGTGAGGTCATTGGTGAGACTGTCCTAGGCCTCCATTTTATACTGCGAGCTTTTGTACTGGCACTGCAGTAGTCTCTGCTCATAGTGTTTTACCAGGAGCCATACCATGAATTTTGACTCCTGGATGCCCCAGTGCTGCACTCTAAATCGAGTGCATTCACCCACACCAGCCATTCTGCCTGCAGTAGGAAGCTACAACCAGTTATGAGAAGTATTCTCACCTGTGGGGTTTAAATATGGCCACTTTCCCGCACTTTCCCATGGTTGGCCAGTTTTGAAAAGGCTAAGCTATGGGCACACCTGCTTACATAAGGCTGGCACTGCTTAAAGAGGTATACCACTAGGCAGATTGAATTGGCTTCCCTACACATTGCTTACACTTACTAACTTGAGCTGTGCTGCGGTTAGCATTGCTTAATAGTTAATCAGCGCTATATTTGCCATTTGGCAGTGATTTATTCTTCATTACAGGTTTTATATGTGTCTGGTATTCATGATTCTACACTTCTACTACTTCTACACTTTGTTACAATAATACCTCACATCTACTCCAGTTAACATATTTATGTTATGTAGCAGGTTATACCATTTCACACTGTACATAGATTCAGTTCACGTTTGGTTTGATTTTCCTGTGGTGAGGATTAGTTTGCTGATACCTCATTCATATTTATTGCTATGATAGCTTAGTGGTTAACTACTGTGACTATAGTGTACAGTATCCTGAGTTCTAGCCTTGCAGAGGCAGTTTATTTTGTTGCTGGGCAGAACATTGGCCATTGTGTACAGAGTGATTAAGGCACTTTAAAGCAGTTGTAAGCGGGTCTGCGCGGGTTTGCAGTTTCTTACACTCAGTTAGCTTTTACTTTGCTTAATCTGTGTGGGCGATGCTTATCCCTGTGCAAATGCACTTACTAGTGCTTGTATATGCTTACTACTGCTTATTTGTGCTTAAACCTGCTTACTAGCACCTTATTCATTATGACACTGACACTTCACATGTGTATTTAATGCAGTACTCCAGTTCACATTTAAATGTTATTATGTAGGTTATACAGAAAAAGATGTAAAAGTTTGTTCATATACAGATTTCACATGGAAAATGGTATGTGCTGCAGTGGGACTCAAACTGGGAATGCCTGTTCATTAGGCGGATGTTCTAAACACTACACTATTGCTGTGCTGCTTCATTTGCATAGACTTTTCAGCTGCTTTAACCATAGCTAAGTGATTGGCAAACCCAAGCACCTACGGTTAGCTGTACTCGGGGTTTTAAAAAAAATAAATAAAAGGGTTTCTTCGTTTTATTTATATGTACTGTTGCTATTGAACACATGGGGACAGTTGGTGGGGATATGCGGACATCTATGAGTGGTCTTGCTAATTTATTTCCAGTTTCTGCTGTTCTACTTTGCAGGGCAGTGTTTATTCTGAGAGCTCTGCTCTCAGACACACCCTCTGCACTTGTCCACACTCCGTGTAGGATTAGGAGGTCAGGCAGCGCGCCTTCATTAATATGCATGGTGCAATGCTGTCCTCCCCCTAAACCGCCGCTTCTGTGCAGGGCTAGATTAGTCCTGCAAGGAAGATTAGTAAATCTGGGGGATAGACTATACAGATGGTGGTCCTTTGGTGGTCAGGATTAGCAGGCATGCTGTTTATATGAACAACAGCAACAGGGTAAGATGTATGAGTGTAGCCATTTGATCTAACACCAAAGTAGTTCATAGAAGGTGACTATTTTAGGGGGTTAGGAAAGTAAACACTATTTCTAGATATGACTTATGTATTATAAACACTTGTCTTTTTGTTTTATTGGGAAATATTATTTTAATCATAAGCATTCTACACAGCTTATTTCTTTTCTTAGCCAAGATTTTTATTCAGGCCTTTATTGGATCAAAAAGATTAAAAAACATGTCATAAAATGTACCTTAGATAATCTAGAACCCCAAGGCTTCTGGGGGCCTACCAACTACCTAGACCCCTGGCTTAATGTATTTATTTTTATTTATTTATTTTATTTTACATTTGTTAACCGGGATAATACGACTGGATACATGTCCATGTTTAGTGGAGGCCCGGGGAGAAAAGCTCCAGGTTAGTAACATACAGTTTAAACACAAAATATACAAATTATACACAGTTTACAGGCTCCAGTTGAGCAAATAAGTAATATATCAAACATTATTTTATAAAGTTGACAAATTTGACTAAGCAAGGTAACATAATCAGTGAGTATAGAGGAGGAGCTAGTCAGGTTTTGAACAGGGACATTGCCAGTGCATTTTATAGTATAGCTTGAGACATTTTTTGAACTGAGTAAGAGAGGGTTCAAGAGTGAGATCAGCAGGAAGAGAGTTCCAAGTTTTGCCAACAGAGTTAGCAAACAGACAGTCCCCAGCAGTGTTGTTGCTTTTGGATATTTGAACCAGCAATTTATTAGAGGAGTGACGTGACCTCAGATTGCTGTAGGGGTTGATGATATTTTTTAGTGTAGGTGTTTTGTCAGGGTGGTTAAGAACTTTATGGGCTATTATAAGCTGGTTGTACTGAAGTTGGCTAGGCCATTCTAGCCACCCCAGATGATTTAGGTTGAGACAGTGATGGGTCTTTTAGCCATGCCTCTAGCAAATCTAGCGATATGGTTGTAACAGCTAGCGAGTTTGCTAAGAGTGGGCTTGTTCAAGTTAATGAGTTGAGGGGAGGCATAGAGAAGTGTAGAAAGTAAATGGGAGTGAGCAATAGCAGTCCTAGCAAATGGAGTAAGGAAAGGTTTGATCTTATAGAGGGAGCCAAGTTTTTTGTTAATGGTTTTGGTAGTTTGATTGACATGGGTATCAAATTTGAGGGTATTGTCTATTGTGATGCCTAAGAGTTTGGTGTGCACATCTGGGGATATAATGTGCCATTACTGGATTTTATGGTAAAGAGTGATGAGGAAGACTTACAAGTGGGGGAGAAAAGAAGCAACTTAGTTTTGTTAGGGTTTAAAATGAGCTGATGGTTAGAGAACCAGTTTTCAACTATACTGAAAGTATTCTGGGCTAGTGTCATAAGATTTGTCTGGGAGGGAGGTAGCTGTACAGATTAAGATTGAATCATCTGCATATTGAATGCAGGTAACATTGAGGATGATAGTGGGGAGATCATTGATAAAGATTGAGAAGAGAAGGGGTGCTAGTATGGAGCCCTGTGGAACACATAGTGTGACGGGTAGATGGGTTGATAGTTTATCCTGCCATAGGATGGATATCTTGTTGTCTACCACCCAGGTAAGATTGAAACCATTTAAGCACACAGCTATTTAGTGACAATGTCTTTAGGGTGTGGATGAGTAATTGGTGGTTGACTATATCGAAGGCCTTGGAGAGATCTAAGAAGAGGGCTGAGGTTATCTTGTTAGTGTTTCAGTTGTGATTAATGGTGTTAGAGAAGGATAGGAGGGCTGAGGTGGTGTTATGGTTTGGCCTAAAACTGTGCTGAGAGTTATCCGGCAGTTTGTTCTGTGTGAGATAAAGCATAAGTTGTTTATGGACACATTTTTCCATGATTTTGGCCAGATTTTGGACCTTCTTTAGCCACATGCATGGCCAAAGCACTGCTATCCTTAACATTTCTAATGTCTCTTAAATGTTCCAGAATTCTGTCCTTAAAAAGTCGATTAGTCTTACCTATGTAAAATGAAAAGCATTCAATGCAGTAACAAAAATAGACCACATTTTTAGTCTGACAATCAGCATAAAATGCCCCATCAATCTTAAACCCCATCTGCGGATGTACAAACTGCCTTCCCATATGGATGTGAGCACAAGCCATGCATCTCCTACAGGCATACGTGCCAGATCTATCTGACTGGGCGCATTTCTGTAAACCTAAGGGTCTATAGCATAGATGGCTTTTCAAGGCTCTATTATTTCTAAAAGTAAAACTGGGTTCATTTCCTATCACTCCTTTCAATTCCTGAACAGTCAAAAGGATATCCCAGTTGTTCTTAATCACATCACACACCATGTGTATGTTACTTGCAAAGGTTAGGGGCATCCTAATTCTATCACTAGCATCAGTCCTTGTATTCAGTGTAGTAGTCACATTGGTAGTGTCAAATCCCTGCACATCCAAGGGCATGTTACTGTAGTAAGGTCTACATCTACCCTTTCTTTCCTTCCAGGCTTCTTTTATCTGAAAATCGATCACATTAGCTTTATAACCTCTGTCTATAAATTCACTCTTTAGTGTGACTAAGGCTGTGGTTAATAAACTATCATCATTATACAAACGAATGGTCCTTTTAACACATTCAATTTAGTATGCTTAGGATTCATACTCCCATTATGTTGCACATTGTTCTTCCTCACTATTTTCCTGTACATGGTAGTGGAAACAGAACAGAGATTGTCTCTATTTACTTTCACATCCAAGAATTCAATCTCATTAGACGAGTATTTATATGTAAAATTCAGGAAACTACTGATGCTATTAATATATTGTAAAAATTCAATCAGACGTCCTGCTGTTACCCTTAGGTTTTCAGAAACGTGTCCAGTCAGATAAATCTGGCACATATGCCTGTAGGAGATGCATGGCTTGTGCTCACATCCATATGGGAAGGCAGTTTGTACATCCGCATTTGGGGTTTAAGATTGATGGGGCATTTTATGCTGATTGTCAGACTAAAAATGTGGTCTATTTTTGTTACTGCATTGAATGCTTTTCATTTTACATAGGTAAGACTAACTGACTTTTTAAGGACAGAATTCTGGAACATTTAAGAGACATTAGAAATGTTAAGGATAGCAGTGCTTTGGCCATGCATGTGGCTAAAGAAGGTCCAGCACATAAGTTTAAGTTTCTAGTCCTGGAAATGATATATGTCAACAAGAGAGGTGGTGATCTGAGAAACAACACTGAAGCTATTGAACAGAAATGGATACTCCTCTTTCAGCCTGATAAGCCACCAAGCCTGAATAGTAAGGTTTCTTTGAAACCCTTTTTGAGAGCTAGAGCTGTTAAACATTAAAGTATGTATATGTAGATGTAGGCATTGGTATATAGTTTTAAAAAGTATGACATATATATATATATATATATATATATATATATATATAGCGTTTTTTATCACATTATCGAAAGATGAAAATAGCAAACACTATTTCATCGAATCTGAAATATCTAAACCTCATAATATCGAACATTCAGAAGAGCAAATTTTTTCTTTGGGAAAAAATTTGCTATTCCGAAGCACATACACACAACACAAGCACACCTAAAAACATCAATACACCCACATACACTTATAATCCTACAACTAACCCTACACTAAACTATACATACACTACTATTTATCCACTTACCTTAACCCAAACCCTAACCCTAATGTCCGTCACTATCGCACACTCACCTAAACCGCGCCCTAACTCACTTAACCCGCCCCAACCCTAATTCACCTAACCCGTACTTTAACCCTAACTCACCTAACCCACGCCCTAACCCTAACTCACCTAACCCATGCCCTAATCCTAACAACCACACAATCGCACACTTACCTGAACCCGACCCGTAAATTTCCACCACAGCGCTGAAAATAGCCACAGCCACATAGAAAGCCACAGAACCGGCCAACCAAATTCTTTCCCTAGGAAAGAACTTGGTGTTCTGCAGCATCACTATTTTTAGCATTCGCTCAAAACGGGTTGATATTAGAACATTCGAAGTTTTAAAACTTCGATGTTCTGATATAGACCCTATATATATATATATATATATATATATATATATATATATATATATATATACATATTTGTTGTTTTTTATTAAATCTAGGTATGTGTCCACTAGTAAAATTATTTTAGTTATATTATTTATATATATATAATATATTTATTATATGCTTCTTATACATTATGCGCATGTGTATCAATTTTTATTCCTTTATGAACTTTTTTAAAACTTTGGTAGGTGCTTGTAAATATATTGAAATATATTGATGTTTATGTTTAGGCATGTTTGATTGGTTTATTTTACTACTGCTTTAACACAAAGTAGCATCCTATTGGTCCATTTGTACTTGAAGAACTATTTAACTGCAGTTCATTTTTATCTGTTTTATGGTCTGATGAAGCAGTGTTAATCCATGAAAGCGCTTATCAGTTTGGAATTTTATTAAAGTGTGTTGCTGTGTGGAACCATTGTGACTTCTAGTAGCAGTTTGCTTGATGATCTAAGAGGCCTTTTGGTTGAGTGATGTACTAGGTTTTTGAGAGCAGGACACTTATTGGGGAGGTAATAGATAGAATGACAGAGGCAGAGCTGATTGTAGGTTAGGAGGTTGGGCAGCCCAAGCCTCCTCTAGTGGGGCATAACTTGTCTCAAAACTACAGTGATGAGTTCTATATGAGCAATTTGCAGCAAAGCGGGCAATTCTGTTATAGCAGGCTTCCGTTTTGCTTATTTCAGTTTTGTTCAGATTAGTTAGAATGGGAGATGAGTAGGGTGGATGGATGTTGGAAGCGAGCAATGGCTGATCTTGAGTTTTTGGTAAGAATTGATTTGATACGGTAGAGTAATCACAGTTTGGCATGTACTTTTTAATATTTTTCTTAATTTGATTCATTTCTAATAAATCTTTTAAAGTTGCCTAATATAGTAGCTAATATAGTAGCTTCATTATAGAATACAGTGAAATATCCAGTAGAGGATATCTTCTGCTGGTGAAAAGTTGTTACTAGATGGAATATACATAGATGAAATGCTTAAATACTTTTTATTGTTGATTCTGAGGAGTAATATGAGGAGTTTGGCATTGTTAAATTTTGGGATTTGTATGGGGAGTGGGTTTATTTCTAACCAGTTTTTTGTAGATAATGATAGTAGTCAAGTTTATTAAATACATGGGGGGACTAATCACATTATCTAATATATCTTTCTTAGTAACTTGTATATCAGGAGTGAGTAGCTAGCTATGCATGAATGTCTTGGATTTTGTTACATGTACTTCTAACATTCCTGTTTATAAACAGGAGTTTGGTTTCAGAGGTAGATGTTGAAGTAGTTGTAGTTTTGTTGGCTGCATTGTTGAGTTGCTGCTTAGTGGGTCTTGGTGGGGGTCAGAGTCACCACTGAGGTTTCTGGGTGGAATTATTGTCAGTAGATGTGTAGAGCCATTTACATTTCAACTTAGAATTTACTGTAATTTTGTCGAAGAAGTCCGAGAAAGTAAAACAGTTGAGGTAAGGTGATATTATGTGGGAGAGCTGAGGGGAGTTATGGTGTGATAAATGAGGGTCATTAGGGGTAATATTTATCAGTATGGGAGAGATAGGATTGATAGTGAAGTGAGTTAATGCAGTCAGTACACAAAATAGCTGCATATTGTTTAGAAGCATTGCCAGTAAAGGAGATAACAGAGTTAGATTAAACTTTGTCTGTATTATATGAGGGACAATTGACGGGATGAACGGCTGAAAGAGTACTACTAAAGATTTGTTGAGAGGTACTGTCAGGGAGAGGGCTCAGAAGGACTGGATAAAGTGCAGAGCAGTATGAGAGAGGAAAAGGGTGTTTTGAATTATGATAAATATTAGAGGATGGGAATAGGTGAAAAGCAAGAAGATTGATTCTATAATACCAGTAAAGTACTTTGGGGAGGTATAGGGATTGGGTGTTAAGAAGTGATAAGTGGAGATGAGTATATTTCTGGAGAAAGGTAGGGTGGATGGTGATTACGGGTAGGTTAGGGGACCTTGGAAGCCCTTAAATTCAGAAAGCAATGTTTCATAGCTGTTGCTGAACCATTGGCATGGAATCATAAACCTGAACAGGTTTTCTTTCAGTTACTGAAAGCAGAGACCAAGATGCTAGGGGGGAGAACATAACTGGTTTAGACAATGTAATCTAATGGTCAAATAAATAGACCATAATCAATCAGGTCAGTGGTTATTACAGTGTAAGGCTAGTCCATTGGGAGGATGTCACAGCCACTGTCCAAAGCAGCACAGGAAATATCTGACCGCATTATGTTAAAATATAGCTAGTATTTTCATGTTAAATTTGGTTATATTTTCCAATAAATAATAATATCAGTAGGCTGGTCCTCACAAGTACAGCATTTGCCTAGGACAATATCTCAGTGAAATAGCATATGGCAGTGCTCCTGCTGTCTGAGTAACAGAAGACACAATCTGATATCAACTGGCTCTGAAAGGAAAGAAAAATATAAATAATTACAGAACTGAATATGATATGGAGCAAAAAGTCAAACCATAGGAAGCTAGCTTATTCCAAGATATAGTGGAACAAACACATATTTGGTCTTAGCAACTTTCTTTATACAGGGACAACAACTTTAATGTTATTGCTTCATGTTTCATAAATGTTTCATATTAATTTCAGATATGCTTCATATTCAAATATGTTTTGTATTTCTCATTTTGTAAGTTGTGTTTTGTCTTTCATGCCTGATGATCATCAGTCAGGCCATAGTTGATTTGACTCATTCTTTCTATCATTGGTCATACGATGATCACTGCTGGTCATTATCAAAATAGTCAACACAGGATTTAAATGCCTTAAACCCTTGACACCCATGGCATCATTGCTGTATGGATGCCCCACAATATCAGCCCATAGATCTATATGCTTCTGCAAATGTCTTTAATTCTGGCTACTGCACTGATGACATGCTTGGTAGGCATTCATTCCAGTCCCCTCTGTTGCTTTTTACTATGAAGGCTGACCTCTGTTGTGCATTAGCAGTGCACCAGACTGAGTTGCCTGTATATCTCCAATGGTGGCTGTTCCCTCCCCCCTTTCCTTATGGCTCCTACATGCCCAGTTCACTGGCTGATCTTTAGTTGTGTGGGTCACAATCAGGGCTTTTTCATGTTGTGCTATACAATTAGTTCACTGTTTTTTTTGAAAACTAACACAACCCAAATGTATGCATTTCACACTGTTTGTAATTTCCATATGATTAAATGCATTAGCATAATATGCCATGTACATTTTTCTCACAAGAATAAATAGATTGTGAATATGAGTTGCCACTAATAAATAGAACATTACACTATTACAATCCAATCTCCAAAAAGAATGTCAATTATAATTGTAGGTTAGTGTATCTGAAGACATGGGTCTGGCGTGAAAAGGTCCTTTCCTGCCCAGTTAATTTACCACATTGTCAGCTGAACAATTAAAAATCAATATAGCCTTCAGACTAAGTAACACTTCCTGGAAATTTCCCCCAGCCCACTCATTTTGGGAATGTCACTGAGCTGGCTTCAACTAGGGTCCATTGTTAAAGTTCATCTACTTACTAACTGCAACAGGGGAGTTCTTCACAATCTGCAGAATACTGTTTATCTAAGCAAATGGAATTTTTAATGTGACCCGCTCAGGAGTCCACTGTTAGTTAATATATGGTTATATTTTGAAAACAATGCTAATCAAATGTACAGAACGAATTTCAGTGGTAGGCTTATCAATATTATCAAGGATATCTAAACACCGGCATAATCTGCAGTTTGCATTCTCAAGCAGCATACTGATAACAAAGTAAAACATTGCATACTTTTATGTAACCTACTTCTCAAACATCAGTTTGCTTTAAAGTGCTCATGAGTTATAGGGGACCATAGACAAAACTAGTTACAATTGTTCAGCTGTACCTAGTTATACCCTCAGACATTGTAATGTCCCACTTGAAATATGGGTTTTCATGGAAAAACAGTAAAGATAACAATCAGTAATTACAGCCATATATATAGCTACATACTTCTTCAGAAAATGCATTCGATAATTATGTTAACTTCCTAAGTGAGTAATAACTGTTTTTTAAAAATGTACCTCTTTGTTTCCAGTTTTGACCACAATACTGAGTTTAGAAGTTGGCAGCTGAGCTAATCATGCCTAAAATGTAATGCAGGTCAGACCGTTAAGCTACAGATTATAAAAGCCAACAGAATATACAAAACTTCCCTCATTTGTCCTTGCTGATACATCTCTGCAAAGCATGCACTCCTTTATTGCAGTTCTAGCTTTACAGATGTTGTATTTTGTACATGCATCTCAGCTTTCATGCTTTAGTTCATTAGTCATGTCTTGCCAATTCTGTTTTCATCCTCTCTGTGTTCCCTTGTGCATCACCCTGTTGCAAAACCTTTTGTGTTCAGCAAAAGGTAGTATTTTTTTCTTTTCAATTCTTCTGCAGTACACATAGCAGAGAAAATCCATCTCCACTGCTAACACTTTTTGCAATTCACTCATCAGAATTTTTTCATCTGAGTTGTCTGAATTTATTGTGACTGTTTATCCTCAGGATATAATAAAATCTGTGCAGGCTCTGTATACAGCCTGTATGGAGTGCATCCACGTGCATGGCCACAGTTCCCCCTTGGCAGTGTGCCATGCATATTAATGATGGTGCACTGCCGAGGGACAGCCAAGGAACATGGATATTGAATCAGTGTAGGGGCAGGTGTAGAGGCTACCAGTGGTTGTGGATGGCCTGTACTGCTCCCCACTACTGATGAAATGCTGTGAATTGGGTCAAATGGGTAATATTTTATTTTAATTCTGTTTTTTTCTGTTTTTTGCATGTTTGCATGGCGTGGCACAGAAATCAACAATGCCAAGCTGTGCTCACATATAGACAGCTGACACCTGCCAGGCATCTAAAAATAGAAATCAGATGTCATTAATTATCATAATTACGTATTTTTGTTATTTGAAATATTTTTGAATGTTTTCTGTTTTATTTATTTAATTGCTATTTGCATGGCGAGGAGCACCACAGAGCCAAGCAGTGCTCATACATATATAGCCAACAGTTGCTAGACATCTAAAACCAGAATGTGGATGTAATTCATTACTTTTGTCTGGGTGTATTTAAGCATGTTTGCATGGTGCACCATGGTGCTTAGCAATGCTAACAGGTAGAACAGTAGTATATGTGAAGGTAAGGTTCTTATCACATAGTCAAATTTGTACAAGTTTGAACCCCATATGGTCGAGACCATAAGTTCGAACTTGTACAAGTTTAAGCTTTTAAATGGAAATCTCCATAAGGGGAGGTTTCCATTCATTTCAATGTGGTGCGATCTCAGAGTTGGTATATTTAAGTAGTGATGGGTGTTGGGGGTGCAGTCCCCATGTGGGAGGTACAGGGGGGCTTGCCCCCCCTGCTTACAACAGTTTATTTTGTTTTTACTTCCTTTTTTATATCACTAGTCAAAGTTTTGTAACTTCGAACGGAGTGGTTCGAACATTCCATGTTCAAAGTTATAAAACTCTAACTATGTGATATAGACCCATGAAGGTATACTAGCTTTTATAAAATCCAAGTATCTAAATGGGTAGAAATACAGCCTAACGTTTAGTAGGTCCTGGGTTCGAGTCTGTAGCAATGATAACATGTCTATAATTTAATTTATTATATATCTTTAATTTTAAAAACAAATTTGTGAAATATGGCACTGCTGCGAAAGGCTGAGCTCTGCTTAAACATACTAATGGCTACTTTTGTTTGCGCAGTGCTAAGCTGAGCTAAAACCTCAGTTGTGAGAGTTTTCTCACTGCTTATCTGCACTTAGCTGGCCTGTGTGTTGTTAAGCAATGCAGCACTTTTTTAAATATATAAGGGTGGGAAAACAGCCTATATTAGGGGTAATAGGCAGGAATTCTGCAACAGTCTTTGGAGTCTGATCAACTGGTGATATGGCGGGTGGTGCTGGTGAAGGTGAATGCTTTTGGGCAGAGAGATAGGGTGTTCGGGAGTCCAGAGTCTTTGTTGGGCTCCTGGTAAAAAATCACGAACCCGGGTTGCTGCAGGGCACTTTCCAGGGCTTGGAGTGTAAGGCAGAGGCCTAAGACCAGTTGGCCACTGAACTCACCAGAGTTACTGGTATATCCTGCACAGGCAAGCAGTGTTGTCACCATTATGATGACCTGAAGAGGAGAAAAAGGGAAACCTTGGACATCTGGGTCCAAGAAACTAGAGTTGGGAATGCCCCACAAATATGTAAGTATGTTTTTCTCTGTTTTACCAATATGAAAGCTGAATGTCTGCAAAACTGTTATGCATAATGGTGTGATCCTCTCCCAGCAGCTACAACTGAGAAGGCTCCCATTATCGAGTCCCATGCTGGGCACCTGGCCAGGTTGCACCATGAGTGTGGTATGATTTATTATGCTAACTGTAGTGCAATAAGCAAAAAAAAAAGAGTAAAACATTTACTGCAATAAAGTATACACCAGAAAAACTGCAGTGCAATAAATGGGCAAGTAGAACTGTAGTGCAATAAATGGACAATAACAACTACATTGCAATAAACAATAAACAACACCAATAACAGTAAGCAAAACAGTGCACAGCAGGATTGTGTTGTCATAACCATTGCAATAGAGCTGTATGCATTACTTGTCTATGGTAAGGTTGCTGCAGTCAAGTGTAACACTGTAATAGCTGTAGAATGCAAAAGTAATGGCCTGCAAACTGGATTGTTTAACTCATAGTACTGTCCAAGGCTGTCTCCAGGCAAATATCAGTTACATAATGCTCTCTGTTCCTCCTACTTCAGGTAATAAAGATATATGGCTGAGGTAGCCCAGTCCATGGAGAGATATTGTGTGGACTTCATAGACATTTATCAGCAGTACCAATAAAGTGTTAAGCAGCATTGTTAATTCCTACAGAAATCTGATTTAATAAATGCATTATGGCTGTATTCCATGCGTGCGTGTTGTACTGTCACTGCAGTCGAGTATACCACTGTAATAGTTCTGGAATGCAAAATGAATTCAGTCACATAATGCTGTCTTTTACTCCCACTCCAGGAACAAAAGGTTTATGGGTGAGTAATACCATTTTATAAACAGATATGATTGTGGTTACATTTCACAGACACTTATCAATAATACCAATAAAGTGTTAAGCAGCATAGTTGATTCCTAAAGAGATTTGTTTCAAGGTGTTCATCCCATCATGTGTCACACACTGCCCCTTTCTGCTGTCTTGTCTGTCTACAGATGCATCCTCACCTGCCCAACGCACCTCCTCCACACGCATCTATGTCCCTTCCCCAGCATTCTACTCTCACCTTAAAAAAAAGGGCACCTGTCCCCTCAAAAAATATTGTCCCATACAAAGCTCTCCATTTTGCACACATGTCCACTGGATACACTTAATTTGGTCCAATTGGCTTGACAACACAGTTATGTTGTCCTCACCCCTCTCTCTGGGGTTCAAAGTCATGTACAAATTCTGTCAAGTGCACAGTTGTTGCTATACAAGAAATGGGTAGCTATGGTTCTTTTCTATGCCCTTCCTGCCCATCCCTACCTGCCTTTCACTATGTTTTCCCCCTGCTTGTACCCCATTTCACCCCTTTCCTATCTCTCCATTTTTCTTTTCTTTATATTTTATTAGCGCATTGATACCTGGAACACAGTGTTGTGCAGCTTCACTCAGCTCAGCTAAATAGAGCTATATTGACTATATGTGTTTTTAAACTTGTAATACAAACCTACAAAATAAACACCTGTCCCATATTTTGAACCCAAGACCACCACACCTGCAGACCACTGCATTAACCTGCCATACCACACAATTCTTAATTAAAAAAGGTGATTTAAAAAACACTGTAATTGCCAGTTACAGTCATTAAGCATGTTTCAGCAGAGCTGCATGCTGCACCACATCATGCAAACTTGATTAAAATTTAATTAAATTAAAAGGATTAAAAATGGAAGTGTACCTTGGACTCCGGTGTAATAGTACACCACTAGAAAGCCAAAGACATAATGATGGATGTAAGTGAGGCCTGTGATAGCAGGTAAATGTGCCCTTCAGCAGCAACATGTAGAAAGACACCTGCTAATTCATTAATGACATAATACATGTTCAACTGGGACCCTGGTGCACACATACATCCATATAAAGCCATTCACATACTGACGGATGTAGAAAATGTATGTCACAGCCTGCATGCATGCACATATATCTTGCAAATACACTGCTACAGTAGTGACTCAGTAGCTCAGTCTGTTAATTGCCTTGTAAATGGTACATTTTGCCACACACAGTCGTCAGTTCAAATCCAGTGGTGTGTAGAAGTTAATTTACAGTATTCTGAAGGCAGCAGTTAATGACTGATTCATGCATTCTTTATCCCCACAATGCATTTCAAATGACATGTCTGCTTTTCATTGATGGAGGTCACAGGCCTCCAGGTAGGAACACACTTCACATATCCCTATAGCAAAACTATATGTGCATAAAGTGTCACATTCACACAGAATGCCAACGCAGGTGCTGCAAATTTGGGCCACTAATATCAGAGTGCACCACGCAATGATTCCAAAGTCACTGTGCAGATTATCACAGCTGCACAGCTAACATACACATTGGAAGTCCCTGCTTGTAACAAGGCCTGCCCTCATACATGCTGCAAATTACTACAAGACTGTAACACATGGCCTGGCAGTTGCCTAAATGGTGGACATGTTGTTATATTTATTCCCAATATTACCCAAGGACACACCAAACATGTTGCCTAGTACTCTGTTAATTAGAACACAGCACGGCAACAACGTAAAATGAAAAAAACTGGTGTGGATGGCAACCTCAATAACTCCTCGGACACAAAACAAATAAATGCTTTATTACACAGAAACACAGAATAAATCCAGGTTAAGCGCTTTCATCTGACACTTGCAGACTTCTTCAGAACATAGGCATACATATGCTCTTTCATTTTAAATACATTTAGGCGCCAAAAGGCCACTTTCCAATCAACCATGAATTAAAGGTACATGTGCATACAAGTGTATTCATAACACAAGTCCTTCCTTAATGAATACCTATCTAAAAAAATAATAATAAATTACCATCTTGAATAAAAAGTAGTACATAGGTAATACATAGGTAATACATAAAGTCCTAAACATAAAAATACATTGTATGCTGAATGGAAAAGATAAAATAACTCATAGAGGCTGGTAAACAAATCTTACACATGATATAAACCTACCAATTAATTAAACCTACCAATTAATATAAAACCTTACAGTTGCATTGAAACCTAAATGTAACGATTACAATAAATGTGATGACAAAAGATATGATGATTGTGAACTATTAAATGTTATAAAAATAGTAGAAAATTAAGTATTGTAAGAATTAATTTAAAAAATATGTTAAGAAGTAATAATTGTTGATGAGCTGTTAAAAATATGTGTTAAAATGCTTTAAGAATATTTTAAGAATACATAGGAGAAATGTATATATATATATATATATATATATATATATATATATATATATATATATATATATATGCGGATCGCTATTCCAAAAACCACTATGCTAACTGCAAGAATGGTTTTATGCTGATAAAATCATTGATGCCAGGCAGTCTTGTGGCATCAGTAATAATTTGCCATTTGCTCTCTTTCATGGCCAATAAAGCTTTTACATTCCCCCCAGATACTGTGATATTAACCTTATCAATAATAGCAAATTTAAAATAATGTGTGACACCATTATTTAAAATGTGCCTATAAAGAGCATTCTTTGTATCTTTCTTCTTAATACTAAATAAATGCTCATAAATACGTCATCTTAAATGTCTCTCAGTCTTGCCAATATAAACGCTGAGCATACTTGGCAAGTTGCAAGATAGACTAGACAAATTTGGTATTACAGTTTCCTGTCTTGCAGAATATATGTGTTTTATTAAAATTGTCCAAATTGACACCACCTGTTTCGTTAATAGTGTAGCACTGGTTACATAAACCGCATTTTCTTGTACTGGTTGATCCCCTTTAATGCCACTCATATTTGATTTCAAAATCCTTTTGAGATTCTTTCCTGTTTTATACACAAATTTGGGATGAGATCCCAATGTCAGGCCAGATCATTGTTCATAGTAAATAAATTCCAGTGTTGCCTCACTATGTTTTCAATATACTGAACTATGGGGAATACATTAACACACAGACCCTATTATCAAATCCCTCCTTTTGTTTAAAATCCGAGGGTAAGACCCCGCTGTTGAGTTGCCCAATAAAGGTGGATATTTGTTACCCCATTCTTTGCTGACATATTTGACAGCGTCATTAATTAAGGTGACCGTATCCTCTCACACAGAACATAGACCTAATCAATTCAAGTTTGTTGTCCAAAACAAGCTCTCGACATGACGGGCTGCTCGAATGCACTGTCCTTTGACAACATTTTTGAAAACATATTTAGGATGATTACTACTAAATTCCAAATAATCATTGGAAAATGTAGGCTTTCTATGAATGCAAGAGGTAAATCCGTCACCATGGCTAACATAAGTGTCCAAGTAGGCTATACCCTTTTGTTTAAATTATATGTAAACTTTAAAAAGTCGGTGGTGTTATTAATATAGTCAATAAAAGGCTGAATCAATTCTTCTGGACCCTTCCATACCACAAAAAGATCATCCAAGAACCTTGAATAATAAACGATATGTTGAAAAAATTCGGTCTTAAATAGGTGTACATTTTCTCATTCAAGCATAACAAGATTTGCGAATATGGGTGCGCATGCAGCACCCATTGCGACACCCCTAGTCTGTCTAAAATGTTCATTTTCAAAGTGTGTATAATTATAGTCTAATACTAAACGCATCATGTCAACAATGAGGCTAATCCTGTCCCATTCCATATTGGAATATTTCCTAAGGCTGTTGAAAAAATACTCCAGTCCAATTTCTTTGGGTATACATGAGAATATATCGATTACGTTGATAGTAATGAAAATGAGGTTCTCATTCCATAATTGCAATGTTAGGTTCCTCAGAAACATCCATGAATCTTTAATGAGGTGAGGAATGTTGATATATATATGCTTCACCCATTTATCAATAGCTACTCCCAGAGGGAAGGTTTTAGACCTACTGCCCGAAATTATGGGTCGAAACGGGGGGCGTTCCATATTTTTGTGTACCTTAGGTATTCCTATAATTGTGGCTAATGTCAGGAATTCAACTTTCAAGAACTGGTACACCTCATCTGTGATTCTATGATCAATAACATATTCTTCCACAGCTAAATCAATTCTCCTGTGTCCAGTGTTGACTTCATTAAGAGAAATGGCCTCATAATTCCCTGATTGGTATAATATGTTATAAATTTCATTAATGTAATCCATTTTATTATATAGAACGATACCTCCCCCTTTGTCAGGTTTCATAACCCTCACTTCGTTGTTGTTTACTAATGAATATAAACAGTTACATTCCCTTCGTTAAATTGTCTTTCTTATTCAACATAGCATACTTGTCGCTCTTGTGTACTTTGTAGAAACTGTATATGTCCTGACAAACCAATTTCTCATAACTAGCTACAAAAGAGTGGTTGTAGGGCATGTATGTACTTTTCTTCTTTAGTGCAGCATGTTCTCCTCCATTATGTATGCCGTCATTGTTATCGAATGCATTGTTATTAAGTTCGTTATTGAATTCCTTATTAACTTCTTTGCTTTTAAAGTCATTGTTTTTAAATTGTAGGGCTAAATTCAGTCTCCGACAATATAATTTAAATTCAGTGATAATGTCAACTAAATTAAATCCCACAGTCGGTATAAATTTCATTCCTTTAGAAAATAAGCTGTAAAATTCATCTGATATGTCAACATTTGAATAGTTAAAAACTTTAAACCCATTGTATGAGCTCACAAACTGATTCTTTCCACCTGTATCGGTACATCAATATTCACAGCAGATGCTTGACTATGAACCATGTGTGCTGCAACAGGGCAAACATTCACCATACCATTATCGGATCCAGTATTGCTTATCTCCTTTTCACATAACTGGGAGTGAATGTTGGGAAAAATGTGTTTTCTGAGGGGAAAAAATCTTTCTGTCAGTATGCCTGTCAGTATGCCTGTCATCATATCTATCACTATCACCATCCCTGTTGTTTTTGGGCCAAATATATGCTCTATTATTGCTATATAGGTCCAAATCACAGACTATTTTCCTGCTTTTTCTTTGATATATATTAGAGGCTTTCTGCTGTGCCATAGTGAACTGTTTGTTGTACAAATCATTCTATTTAGAAAATAATTCATTAGTAATTAGCTCTTGGTTTTAATCATCAACCTCCTGTATTAAACGTGAAAGTTTTTCGTCATTTTTCTTAATCAACATTTTCATGTAACAATAGCCAAAACTGTCAAACATATGATTGAATTCATTCACCCCTTCATGATCTAAGTCAACCCCCATAGGCATCTTGAAGAATCTAATACCCTTAGGAACTATTTTTAAAGACAAACATTTTGTAAAATATGCATTTTCAATTTTAATGTTCTTGATAGACAGCAGCTTCTTACCTAAAAGATAAATCCTGTCCTTAAAGATAGTATTATCATCCCTACAAAATTGTCTTTTGTAACATGTTGGCCATTTATATTGCCCCATCAACATCCTGCTTTGTGAACTCATAATCATCCTTCATAAAACATTCCAATAAATCATTAATTTCACCACCTTTAGATTTACTCTTGACATTAGTTTTACTATAGTTATTAACATACTGCCTTTTACCCTTGGGAACATTCACATTCCTAAATATATCAGGACTCGAAACATCAATAATGTGTTCAGAAAAAAGCTCAGTACCTCTTACTTTGTCCATTTGAGTCTTAGTAACACCTGAGTATGTTTTGAGAGGTAAAGGGCGTTTAGGACGCGCCCCAAGCCGTTCCGCCTCCTTATGCGCGTGAAAAAAACTGAAATCAAAAGTAAAGTCAGTATTGGAATCCTTATTGTTATTTAAAATAATGTCCTTACTTTTGCACAATAATCTGTCCTCGTTCATACATTTAGTGCCTTCTACTTTGGTTACTTGTCCATTTGGGATCTCAAACTGAGAACTCATTTCGACCAGCGGTACAGTCCCTGTGTTGGAAACAGGAAATGGGTCACCTGCTAATGATATTTCCTGCTGCTGGTCCATTATAGTAGTCACCTTGACCTTCCCAATAACTGAGAAAGCTCGTCCGACCAAATCCACTAACCGAGCCATCTCGGTTTTTAAGAGTGATCTCCTCCTGCATTTTTACCATCTCCGTTCTGTCCCATGAAGCCTGAGGATCCTCGATAGCGGCTTTCATCCCCAACAACGCTAATTAGAACACAGCACGGCAACAACGTAAAATGAAAAAAACTGGTGTGGATGGCAACCTCAATAACTCCTCGGCTCGGACACAAAACAAATAAATGATTTATTACACAGAAACACAGAATAAATCCAGGTTAAGCGCTTTCATCTGACACTTGCAGACTTCTTCAGAACATAGGCATACATCTGCTCTTTCATTTTAAATACATTTAGGCGCCAAAAGGCCACTTTCCAATCAACCATGAATTAAAGGTACATGTGCATACAAGTGTATTCATAACACAAGTCCTTCCTTAATGAATACCTATCTAAAAAAATAATAATAAATTACCATCTTGAATAAAAAGTAGTACATAGGTAATACATAGGTAATACATAAAGTCCTAAACATAAAAATACATTGTATGCTGAATGGAAAAGATAAAATAACTCATAGAGGCTGGTAAACAAATCTTACACATGATATAAACCTACCAATTAATTAAACCTACCAATTAATATAAAACCTTACAGTTGCTTTGAAACCTAAATGTAACGATTACAATAAATGTGATGACAAAAGATATGATGATTGTGAACTATTAAATGTTATAAAAATAGTAGAAAATTAAGTATTGTAAGAATTAATTTAAAAAATATGTTAAGAAGTAATAATTGTTGATGAGCTGTTAAAAATATGTGTTAAAATGCTTTAAGAATATTTTAAGAATACATAGGAGAAATGTATATATATATATATATATATATATATATATATATATATATATATATATATATATGCGGATCGCTATTCCAAAAACCACTATGCTAACTGCAAGAATGGTTTTATGCTGATAAAATCATTGATGCCAGGCAGTCTTGTGGCATCAGTAATAATTTGCCATTTGCTCTCTTTCATGGCCAATAAAGCTTTTACATTCCCCCCAGATACTGTGATATTAACCTTATCAATAATAGCAAATTTAAAATAATGTGTGACACCATTATTTAAAATGTGCCTATAAAGAGCATTCTTTGTATCTTTCTTCTTAATACTAAATAAATGCTCATAAATACGTCATCTTAAATGTCTCTCAGTCTTGCCAATATAAAACGCTGAGCATACTTGGCAAGTTGCAAGATAGACTACAAATTTGGTATTACAGTTTCCTGTCTTGCAGAATATATGTGTTTTATTAAAATTGTCCAAATTGACACCACCTGTTTCGTTAATAGTGTAGCACTGGTTACATAAACCGCATTTTCTTGTACCGGTTGATCCCCCTTTAATGCCACTCATATTTGATTTCAAAATCCTTTTGAGATTCTTTCCTGTTTTATACACAAATTTGGGATGAGATCCCAATGTCAGGGCCAGATCATTGTTCATAGTAAATAAATTCCAGTGTTGCCTCACTATGTTTTCAATATACTGAACTATGGGGGAATACATTAACACACAGACCCTATTATCAAATCCCTCCTTTTGTTTAAAATCCGAGGGTAAGACCCCCGTTGTTGAGTTGCCCAATAAAGGTGGATATTTGTTACCCCATTCTTTGCTGACATATTTGACAGCGTCATTAATTAAGGTGACCGGGTATCCTCTCACACAGAACATAGACCTAATCAATTCAAGTTCGTTGTCCAAAACAGCTCTCGTAGATGACATACGGGCTGCTCGAATGCACTGTCCTTTGACAACATTTTTGAAAACATATTTAGGATGATTACTACTAAATTCCAAATAATCATTGGAAAATGTAGGCTTTCTATGAATGCAAGAGGTAAATCCGTCGTCACCATGGCTAACATAAGTGTCCAAGTAGGCTATACCCTTTTTGTTGAAATTATATGTAAACTTTAAAAAGTCGGTGGTGTTATTAATATAGTCAATAAAAGGCTGAATCAATTCTTCTGGACCCTTCCATACCACAAAAAGATCATCCAAGAACCTTGAATAATAAACGATATGTTGAAAAAATTCGGTCTTAAATAGGTGTACATTTTCTCATTCAAGCATAACAAGATTTGCGAATATGGGTGCACATGCAGCACCCATTGCGACACCCCTAGTCTGTCTAAAATGTTCATTTTCAAAGTGTATATAATTATAGTCTAATACTAAACGCATCATGTCAACAATGAGGCTAATCCTGTCCCATTCCATATTGGAATATTTCCTAAGGCTGTTGAAAAAATACTCCAGTCCAATTTCTTTGGGTATACACGAGAATAAATCGATTACGTTGATAGTAATGAAAATGAGGTTCTCATTCCATAATTGCAATGTTAGGTTCCTCAGAAACATCCATGAATCTTTAATGAGGTGAGGAATGTTGATATATATATGCTTTACCCATTTATCAATAGCTACTCCCAGAGGGAAGGTTTTAGACCTACTGCCCGAAATTATGGGTCGAAACGGGGGGCGTTCCATATTTTTGTGTACCTTAGGTATTCCTATAATTGTGGCTAATGTCAGGAATTCAACTTTCAAGAACTGGTACACCTCATCTGTGATTCTATGATCAATAACATATTCTTCCACAGCTAAATCAATTCTCCTGTGTCCAGTGTTGACTTCATTAAGAGAAATGGCCTCATAATTCCCTGATTGGTATAATATGTTATAAATTTCATTAATGTAATCCATTTTATTATATAGAACGATACCTCCCCCTTTGTCAGGTTTCATAACCCTCACTTCGTTGTTGTTTACTAATGAATATAAACAGTTACATTCCCCTTCGGTTAAATTGTCTTTCTTATTCAACATAGCATACTTGTCGTTCTTGTGTACTTTGTAGAAACTGTATATGTCCTGACAAACCAATTTCTCATAACTAGCTACTACCGCGTGGTTGTAGGGCATGTATGTACTTTTCTTCTTTAGTGCAGCATGTTCTCCTCCATTATGTATGCCGTCATTGTTATCGAATGCATTGTTATTAAGTTCGTTATTGAATTCCTTATTAACTTCTTTGCTTTTAAAGTCATTGTTTTTAAATTGTAGGGCTAAATTCAGTCTCCGACAATATAATTTAAATTCAGTGATAATGTCAACTAAATTAAATCCCACAGTCGGTATAAATTTCATTCCTTTAGAAAATAAGCTGTAAAATTCATCTGATATGTCAACATTTGAATAGTTAAAAACTTTAAACCCATTGTATGAGCTCACAAACTGATTCTTTTCCACCTGTATCGGTACATCAATATTCACAGCAGATGCTTGACTATGAACCATGTGTGCTGCAACAGGGCAAACATTCACCATACCATTATCGGATCCAGTATTGCTTATCTCCTTTTCACATAACTGGGAGTGAATGTGTTTTTCTGAGGGGGAAAAAATCTGCCACCCCGAAAATTTACATTTCTGTCAGTATGCCTGTCATCATACCTTTGATATCTATCACTATCACCATCCCTGTTGTTTTTGGGCCAAATATATGCTCTATTATTGCTATATAGGTCCAAATCACAGACTATTTTCCTGCTTTTTCTTTGATATATATTAGAGGCTTTCTGCTGTGCCATAGTGAACTGTTTGTTGTACAAATCATTCTATTTAGAAAATAATTCATTAGTAATTAGCTATTGGTTTTAATCATCAACCTCCTGTATTAAATGTGAAAGTTTTTCGTCATTTTTCTTAATCAACATTTTCATGTAACAATAGCCAAAACTGTCAAACATATGATTGAATTCACTCACCCCTTCATGATCTAAGTCAACCCCCATAGGCATCTTGAAGAATCTAATACCCTTAGGAACTATTTTTAAAGACAAACATTTTGTAAAATATGCATTTTCAATTTTAATGTTCTTGATAGACAGCAGCTTCTTACCTAAAAGATAAATCCTGTCCTTAAAGATAGTATTATCATCCCTACAAAAATTGTCTTTTGTAACATGTTGGCCATTTATATTGCCCCCATCAACATCCTGCTTTGTGAACTCATAATCATCCTTCATAAAACATTCCAATAAATCATTAATTTCACCACCTTTAGATTTACTCTTGACATTAGTTTTACTATAGTTATTAACATACTGCCTTTTACCCTTGGGAACATTCACATTCCTAAATATATCAGGACTCGAAACATCAATAATGTGTTCAGAAAAAAGCTCAGTACCTCTTACTTTGTCCATTTGAGTCTTAGTAACACCTGAGTATGTTTTGAGAGGTAAAGGGCGTTTAGGACGCGCCCCAAGCCGTTCCGCCTCCTTATGCGCGTGAAAAAAACTGAAATCAAAAGTAAAGTCAGTATTGGAATCCTTATTGTTATTTAAAATAATGTCCTTACTTTTGCACAATAATCTGTCCTCGTTCATACATTTAGTGCCTTCTACTTTGGTTACTTGTCCATTTGGGATCTCAAACTGAGAACTCATTTCGACCAGCGGTACAGTCCCTGTGTTGGAAACAGGAAATGGGTCACCTGCTAATGATATTTCCTGCTGCTGGTCCATTATAGTAGTCGCCTCGACCTTCCCAATAAATGAGAAAGCTCGTCCGACCAAATCCACTAACCGAGCCATCTCGGTTTTTAAAAGGGTGATCTCCTCCTGCATTTTTACCATCTCCGTTTTGTCCCATGAAGCCTGAGGATCCTCGATAGCGCCTTTCATCCCCAACAACGCTAATTAGAACACAGCACGGCAACAACGTAAAATGAAAAAAACTGGTGTGGATGGCAACCTTAATAACTCCTCGGCTCGGACACAAAACAAATAAATGATTTATTACACAGAAACACAGAATAAATCCAGGTTAAGCGCTTTCATCTGACACTTGCAGACTTCTTCAGAACATAGGCATACATCTGCTCTTTCATTTTAAATACATTTAGGCGCCAAAAGGCCACTTTCCAATCAACCATGAATTAAAGGTACATGTGCATACAAGTGTATTCGTAACACAAGTCCTTCCTTAATGAATACCTATCTAAAAAAAATAAAAATGATTTGTACAACAAACAGTTCACTATGGCACAGCAGAAAGCCTCTAATATATATCAAAGAAAAAGCAGGAAAATAGTCCGTGATTTGGACCTATATAGCAATAATAGAGCATATATTTGGCCCAAAAACAACAGGGATGGTGATAGTGATAGATATCAAAGGTATGATGACAGGCATACTGACAGAAATGTAAATTTTCGGGGTGGCAGATTTTTCCCCCCTCAGAAAAACACATTCACTCCCAGTTATGTGAAAAGGAGATAAGCAATACTGGATCTGATAATGGTATGGCGAATGTTTGCCCTGTTGCAGCACACACGGTTCATAGTCAAGCATCTGCTGTGAATATTGATGTACCAATACAGGTGGAAAAGAATCAGTTTGTGAGCTCATACAATGGGTTTAAAGTTTTTAACTATTCAAATGTTGACATATCAGACGAATTTTGCAGCTTATTTTCTAAAGGAATGAAATTTATACCGACTGTGGGATTTAATTTAGTTGACATTATCACTGAATTTAAATTATATTGTCAGAGACTGAATTTAGCCCTACAATTTAAAAACAATGACTTTAAAAGCAAAGAAGTTAATAAGGAATTCAATAACGAACTTAATAACAATGCATTCGATAACAATGACGGCATACATAACGGAGGAGAACATGCTGCACTAAAGAAGAAAAGTACATACATGCCCTGCAACCACGCGGTAGTAGCTAGTTACGAGAAATTGGTTTGTCAGGACATATACAGTTTCTACAAAGTACACAAGAACGACAAGTATGCTATGTTGAATAAGAAAGACAATTTAACCGAAGGGGAACGTAACTGTTTATATTCATTAGTAAACAACAACGAAGTGAGGGTTATGAAACCTGACAAAGGGGGAGGTATCGTTCTATATAATAAAATAGATTACATTAATGAAATTTATAACATATTATACCAATCAGGGAATTATGAGGCCATTTCTCTTAATGAAGTCAACATTGGACACAGGAGAATTGATTTAGCTGTGGAAGAATATGTTATTGATCATAGAATCACAGATGAGGTGTACCAGTTCTTGAAAGTTGAATTCCCGACAATAGCCACAATTATAGGAATACCTAAGGTACACAAAAATATGGAACGCCCCCCGTTTCGACCCATAATTTCGGGCAGTAGGTCTAAAACCTTCCCTCTGGGAGTAGCTATTGATAAATGGGTGAAGCATATATATATCAACATTCCTCACCTCATTAAAGATTCATGTATGTTTCTGAGGAACCTAACATCGCAATTATGGAATGAGAACCTCATTTTCATTACTATCGACGTAATCGATTTATTCTTGTGTATACCCAAAGAAATTGGACTGGAGTATTTTTGCAACAGCCTTAGGAAATATTCTAATATGGAATGGGACAGGATTAGCCTCATTGTTGACATGATGGGTTTAGTATTAGACTATAATTATATACACTTTGAAAATGAACATTTTAGACAGACTAGGGGTGTCGCAGTGGGTGCTGCATGCGCACCCATATTCGCAAATCTTGTTATGCTTGAATGGGAAAATGTACACCTATTTAAGAGTGAATTTTTTCAACATATCGTTTATTATTCAAGGTTCTTGGATGATCTTTTTGTGCTATGGAAGGGTCCAGAAGAATTGATTCAGCCTTTTATTGACTATATTAATAACACCACCGACTTTTTAAAGTTTACATATAATTTCAACAAAAAGGGTATAGCCTACTTGGACACTTATGTTAGCCATGGTGATGACGGATTTACCTCTTGCATTCATAGAAAGCCTACATTTTCCAATGATTACTTGGAATTTTGTAGTAATCATCCTAAATATGTTTTCAAAAATGTTGTCAAAGGACAGTGCATTCGAGCAGCCCGTATGTCATCTACGAGAGCTGTTTTGGACAACGAACTTGAATTGATTAGGTCTATGTTCTGTGTGAGAGGATACCCGGTCACCTTAATTAATGACACTGTCAAATATGTCAGCAAAGAATGGGGTAACAAATATCCACCTTTATTGGGCAACTCAACTACAGGGGTCTTACCCTCGGATTTTAAACAAAAGGAGGGATTTGATAATAAGGTTTGTGTGTTAATGTATTCCCCCATAGTTCAGTATATTGAAAACATAGTGAGGCAACACAGGAATTTATTTACTATGAACAATGATCTGGCCTTGACATTGGGATCTCATCCCAAATTTGTGTATAAAACAGGAAAGAATCTCAAAAGGATTTTGGAATCAAATATGAGTGGCATTAAAGGGGGATCAACCGGTACAAGAAAATGCGGTTCATGTAACCAGTGCTACACTATTAACGAAACAGGTGGTGTCAATTTGGACAATTTTAATAAAACACATATATTCTGCAAGACAGGAAACTGTAATGCCAAATTTGTAGTCTATCTTGCAACTTGCCAAGTATGCTCAGTGTTTTATATTGGCAAGACTGAGAGACATTTAAGACGACGTATTTATGAGCATTTATTTATTATTAAGAAGAAAGATACAAAGAACGCTCTTTATAGGCACATTTTAAATAATGGTGTCACACATTATTTTAAATTTGCTATTATTAATAAGGTTAATATCACAGTATTTGGGGGGAATGTAAAAGCTTTATTGGCCATGAAAGAGAGCAAATGGCAAATTATTACTGATGCCACAAGACTGCCTGGCATCAATGATTTTATCAGCATAAAACCGTTCTTGCAGTTAGCATAGTGGTTTTTGGAATAGCGATCCGCATATATATATATATATATATATATACATTCCTCCTATGTATTCTTAAAATATTCTTAAAGCATTTTAACACATATTTTTAACAGCTCATCAACAATTATTACTTCTTAACATATTTTTTAAATTAATTCTTACAATACTTAATTTTCTACTATTTTTTATAACATTTAATAGTCCACAATCATCATATCTTTTGTCATCACATTTATTGTAATCGTTACATTTAGGTTTCATAGCAACTGTAAGGTTTTATATTAATTGGTAGGTTTAATTAATCGGTAGGTTTATATCATGTGTAAGATTTGTTTACCAGCCTCTATGAGTTATTTTATCTTTTCCATTCAGCATACAATGTATTTTTATGTTTAGGACTTTATGTATTACCTATGTATTACCTATGTACTACTTTTTATTCAAGATGGTAATTTATTATTATTTTTTTAGATAGGTATTCATTAAGGAAGGACTCGTGTTACGAATACACTTGTATGCACATGTACCTTTAATTCATGGTTGATTGGAAAGTGGCCTTTTGGCGCCTAAATGTATTTAAAATGAAAGAGCAGATGTATGCCTATGTTCTGAAGAAGTCTGCAAGTGTCAGATGAAAGCACTTAACCTGGATTTATTCTGTGTTTCTGTGTAATAAATCATTTATTTGTTTTGTGTCTGTGCCGAGGAGTTATTCAGGTTGCCATCCACACCAGTTTTTTTCATAGTACTCTGTTAATGATACCATTGCCTAACATGCTTACCTTAAACACATGCCTTATTTGGAGTGGAAAGGATAGCCTCATTCTGGTTCTCTCTCTACAACAAGGCTGACATAGCTCTCACAGTTACTCCTACAGGTTGTTGCCCCCGAAAGTGTTCAGACTCTGTGCCTCTTTCTATTACCAGCAGAAGCAGCTGCAGCCTGTAGCACACACATCTCTATGGTAAGGTTTCTGCTTTAGACCTACCCTCTGCGACAATGTAGTCTGTTCACCACAGTAATGTCCAGCACAACATATCGGAATGGGCCCTAATCTACATGAAGGCCTTATATATTGTACAGTGGTTGCATGTCATTGGCTGATGATAGTGCAAATCAGCTGTGTTAACTGCAGTTAGCATTTCGGACCCACATATTGGTTTAGAGGAAATCACCTACTGATGAGAAGCATGTTTAAAAGGCAAGCAGCTGCCTATAAGGGACCAGTCTGTATGAGACTTTCCTCACAAAAAGCACACCTTTGAGAAAACTTTACTTATCACCACATATCAGCAGAGGATTGCTGCACAGCATCATGTATGTAACTCATTTTGTGTACAACAGGATGCAGATGGTTGAATAGACATACAGGAAACAGGGAATACAGAATTAAGCCTGTCGTAGACCTGTGATAATGACATGTTATTGTTCATTGATCTCCTGCTGTCTTACACCCACACAGGATGCATTATACATCAAGGGTGCATTGTCTGTTGTCATTGTGGCACACTGGTCTCATTGAACTGGTCCTTTATAGTGGTTGTAATAGCACACTGCTAATTGTGTGGCAGTGTTCCTATGATGTATTATCTGGGGGTTGCCCGTAGGGGACACACAACAGTAGACCTGAGTGCTGGGTGTATGATCATAAGCAGTATCTGTTGTGGCACACGTGGGAATACCTGACTATTGCTACTATCTCAGTTGTAGCAACACACTCAGTATGTTTCAACACTGTGAAGTATGACATGTATGAGCAAGCAGTGGATAGTGCCAACCATGTTGTTCTTGCTGTATCTCTACATAGTGTACTTCCACATATGTTGTCCTTGCTGTATCTCTACATAGTGTACTTCCACATATGTGATCCTGTAATGTGTTCCCCTTTTTGTCTTTCAGAAATCATGTATAATAGATGCCATGCACCCTTCTCTGATGCAGAAAATGAAATTATACTATATGGACTAAGGCAACATCATCACATCCTACTTTCCATGGGAGGTAAAACAGGGAACAGTGGACTGCATTGTGGGTAGACCTTCTCTGTGATGTGAATGCCATGGGGCATCAGGGCAGGACATATGATCAGGTTTGACACTGTGTAACATACATTATCAATGCTGCATGATGAAGGGCAGCAGATGTAGCCAGGGATCATGCAGTCACTGGTGGAGGGCATGTAGTGGAACAACCGCTCATGGCCACTGAGGAATTTCTGGTGAACTTAGGCGCACATGACAGCTGCCAGGTATCCATCACACCACACATCGTGGAGGTGGGTGCCACAGTTTCCACAGCAGAGGAGTGTGCAGGTAGGCTTACTGTAATCAGTACCGTAATACTATAGCAGTCAGTGTGTCAGGCTGTACATACTTTTATGTGGGTGTTAGGTCTTAGTTCTTTGGGGGAGGGATTTACTTAAGTTGTACTCACATACTCAGAATGTGATCAATAAAACAATTAACACAGTAGGTACTGTAAATGTGAGATATATGGATGCATTACCTTGTTGTTCTGCCACATGCATTGGTACTGACATTACGTCACCCTCAACTTTTCACAGGTCCATCAGGTACGTCTCATGGTCATGCTCCTGGTAAGCATGACCCTGTTTTGTTAAGGAACATTTATATTCTACTTAAAGTTAAGGGCCAGAACAATACTCTATTTAAACATAATGTCATGTGTAAACAGGGTAGAATGTTTTTATTTTCTATTCTGGAACAGCTATATAAGGATCTTAGAGAGAGTAATCACAGGAGTGTAGATGAACAAACAGAAACACTTTGGCAGTGACAGTTAAGAGAAGATAAGCATCCTGGTTTAAATAAGGCATTTACTCTAAAATGTCTTTTAAAGTAAAAGGTTGAAAGGACATTAAATTAGGCAGTGAAACATGTATTTCAATATATTTGTTAAGTTAGGTGTGCTGTTTTTTTATGTGTTGTTTTATCAAGTATAGTGTCATACTGCTTAATTAAAGGTAAATTGTACTGGTCATGTTTTACTTGATTTACCTGAAGTGATTGTTATAAAGGTCTTGAGCTGAATGTGCATTCTGTTCTGAGGAAGTCTATTTTGGATGAAAGTGGAGATGAAATATTTGACCGCTAATCCAGTTATGGATCTTTGTTATTATGAGTATAGGTGGATTTTCATACACAATAGTGCAGGTATTCATCTACTGCTTTTTTCTTTCAAATCACAGGTGACTTAGGGGATTGGTCACTGTCCCCTACACAACCTATCAGTGTCTCTTTGGACTCTGATGATGATGGCGACCACAGTGAGGCACAGGTGGGGGTGTTGGGGGCTGAATCTGTCCCAGAGGTAGACATCCCTCTTCTGCCTCCATTGTCACTACACACAGTCAGTATGCCCACACGTACCAAGTTCCCAGAGACCACAGATATTGGATAGTCAGAGGGTGTGGACATTGAACAGGAAAGTGTGGCAACTATGACTCCCAGGAGTGTAGACACTGGCCATAGCCAGAGAACTGGTGAGGTCCCATACAGGAAGATTGACAGGGGTGCTTGTGGGAGGCCTGCTGTCCATCCACCACTTGTTGCTAGTGTCACATCACAGGTCACTTGGCACATTTCAGGCCATCATGAAGTCACAGGCACATTCTGAATGGAACACCAGATGTATGCTTTGGGTTATGGATGCAGCACAGCCTGACATCCGTGACTGTCTCCACTGCATTGGGGAAACCCTGGATCAGCTGAATGATGCAGTGGACAGAAGGTGGGCTTAGACAGTGTCTCTCTTGAACCACACATTGTCCGTGCTGGAACATGTGGTTGGAGTTGAGCGTTGGACTCTTGGATGTAAGTCAGCAACCCCATTTGCTGAGAGTCCACGTGGCCATGCACAATCACACTCCAGTAGTGGCAGTACATCTAGAAGTACAGAAGGGAGTGTGCTGTCCACATCATGATGTGGCAGGCCATGGGCTCAGGGTCCTTGGCATTTCCATGGGGGACATGGTTCCAGCAGGCAGCAGTCACCATGAGGTACTAGCACCACTTCTTGCATTGGGTATGGAGGTGCCAGTGCAACTCCTGGCAGAGCCAGTTCCCATGTTCAGGACTGGAGACAGTGAACTGTCAACTCTACCATGTACAGTCCAGAGCTGTCTAAGTGAGCTTGACTGTGCACACACACTCACAAACCACTGTCAAATGCAGGTCACCTACAGCCACACACAGAACCTTTCCTTGGTGCAACTTACCTGCTTCCCTTCCTGACTTACACACATGCTGTCAACTGCTTGGGTCAGTCTAGGCCTCCTGCACCTCCACACAACACCCTGTGCAAGTGATGATACCTGTGCCACATTCCTGTCATCCTTGCCATGATGCAGGGAAATGAAGCTATGTGTCTGATGCATAGGGTGACTATATTAGTTAACATGTACTTGTGTAATGCAGTGTTGTTTTGCCATGCCATTTGAACACTTGTATTAGATAATGAAAGATACTGTATGGTGGCATTTGTCATTAGTATGCCACATACTTTTGTTTACCTTATGTAGTATGATGTTGTAATGGCTGTTTAGTTATATGATTACAGGTGTGTCACAGACTTGCTTATGTTTCTGTTTCAGACGTCTGTTGGGGTAAGTTATGGATACACAGTGGCAATAAAGCAGCACAGGATGGCATGTCAACACAGCAGAAATATGTCTTCAGCAAGGTACAGCACTATATGTGCATGACTCCATGGCTTTATATGTGTTTAACAAGCTAACAAGGACAATGGCGGCATTCAACATACTCATGCATCCATAATCTGCAAACAGGTCTGCTACCATTGGTAAGTGTCACCAGGGATTTGGGAACTCATGCATCTATAAGCTGTGGTGACAGAGATGACACATCTAGAAATATCATGTGTCCAGACAGACAGTTGCCCAACAACCATTATGATTGTCATGTTCTACATCCCATTTCATAACTTGCACATACTGTGTCGCAGCAGATGTGTGCTTCACATGCATGGGGGGCCTGTTTCATGTACGGCGTATTGTCTGTGTTACATACCTGTCTCTTCAGCATGTGCTTTGTATACCACAGTGATGCTGTAGGCGTGTAGAACAGGTGAGACATATGTTAGTCCTGTCATTGATACACGGGAGGTACACAGTGGGATCTGACACCTCCCTGTTTGGAACCAGACACATCCCTTACAACCATTTAGGGGACAGACTACACATGTACGGTCATGACATGGACTCCATAGAACATGTTATCTACGCTGTGTATTGGTGTACCATGGAACCTGTGTGGCTGCTACAGTTGTACAATATACCTGTGTAGTGACATAGCAAGGGTGCCATTGCACACAATGATAGCTGTGATGACTGCCACATTCAGTATAGCAGTGACAGTATAGGATTTACATCCCAAACCTGTCAGTGTAGGGTGTACAACAGTGAATGCTACATTACTCTCTGTGTCCATTATTCCATGTGTAATGACTCAACTGTGTGCAGTGTGCAGACACTACAATATTTTGCAGGGGTGGATGATGTCCCATAGGACAGTATCATGCAGTCGGCAGTTAGTCTTTGTCAGTGGCTCATAGTACAACTGATTGTGTTTTAGGCCATCCTGCATAACTGATGGCTCTCTGTGGGAGTCTGTGACAGCTCCCAATATACAATCACCTGCTTATGTACTCAGCCAGAGGTCACTGACAGTGGATGTGACTGCAGAGAGGGAATAGGTAAACAGGGGTACACCAATAATGGAGGATGATGAACCCCACTGGTGGCTTGCATCATTGCAGCACAGGTCTCCCACTGCTATCTTTCCAGAGTTTGACTATCAGACACTTGCCTATCTAACAGCTGACATAACATTCTGTTCATGATGTACACAGATTTCAGCAAGGCCTGCTGATCTAATATTATCATACACATTGTCAGGCCATGGCTGGTGGAGTGAGGCATATGTCCGACATCCATTCCATAGTGTAACAGTAAATGGGCTCCGCCAGTTACAGTCAGTAGGCATGATCTGGCCTTGAGTAAATGTAACAGTGTTTGGTCCAGTGTCACTAGGTGTATGACAGTGTCAGTGCTCGTATCCATGCTAACTCCTGTCATGGCAATACAGGTGACATGACTCAGCAATCTAGGGACACTGCTTGGCACTACCTGCTAGCTGTCCTCCATGCAAGTAGGTGTTGCAGTTACTTCCATCATATTGCAGGAAGAGAGTCATGCAAGGTGGCTGTACAGGGCACAGACAAACACATTAGGGAAGTGTAATATGTACACACAATGTTGCTTAGTTGTGCTGCTGCTCACGTGCCCAAAGGATGGTCCAGGTCCTTACCTACAATGCCCTGCAGCAGTGCTGTGACATCCCCATATGGGAGCCAACATAATGGATCATGTGTTTACCAATATGGGGGACCAGTACAGCCCCCAGTGTGAGGTCCTCCCTGGTGGGATCTGGCCACAGAGCAGTCTCCTTAGAACTAGTGGCACATACCCCCTTTGCAGACAATACAGACATATATGCCAAGACAGCCATTTATTACCTCCTGTGGGATGGTTGACATAGCATGAGTGCACCACTCCCTTCAGATGGGACAGGCAAGTATGCAGAGCTTTACACCCATGCATTATGTCAGCAACATTACAAAGGCATGAACTTGGCTGTACATGACATGAAGAACACAGGCTCATCATAGCTCAACAATCCTGACTGGTGGACAACTGTCATCAGCAGGCTGTACAATAACAGTTGGACAGTGCTGTGTGACAGTTGAGATGAGGGTGCCCCCCCCTTACATGGAGGCACTACCTCCTCAGCTAAAGGAAGTGCATAGTGTTGTTGTGATGTTGAGTAGACACTGTAAGTGACAAAAGTCGCCACCCATGCAAAGTAGAACCAAAACGCACATTGTAGTTACATGTGTGACCTCAAAGGACAGGCCCAGATTATTGGTGACCTCATAAGTCATGACACCACATATGATGGGTCTGAACTCCTGCCTAACCTGTACTCCTACATTGACTGTGTCAACTATGTTCCCTTGTCCCCACCACGTGACACATGACATTCCTATGACCTGTTCCGTAGCTTCCATATTTACAGAGCAGTTTGTAATTGGCCTCTCATTAGAAGATACACAGCATGTATTGAACATGCTAACATTCCAGGCTGCATCCCACATGTGATCTGACAAGGATTATTAACACCATTGGGACACCATTGCAGTCATACTGACACTGCTGGCTGCACATCAGCTACGTGGTTACAGGAACTGTTATATCCTTGCACAGAGGTGATGCAGCCACTGATCAACATAACTATACACCTCTTTGTCTGAGTATCCATATCTGTATGGCTGTAGGGAAAATCATCATGGAGCTGATCAGTTCACATATATGTGTTCTACACACAGTTGACTGTACAATGTTCAGATGTGTGGCATGGGGAGCATGACTGTTGCACAATGTGAACATTTCTGAGGTGGTGACCATGGACCAGGGTGAGGATACATCAGGGCATACAAACCCCTAGACTCAGCCAAGCCATCTGACTATATCTCCCACTCAGGCAACATTTACAAAGTACCCATCTGTCAGCAGCAGTGCTCAATGAGGTGCAGTCCTGGGTTTTCTACTTATTGGAATCCATTCAACCACAATACACATAACTGGCTGTGGCTAACAATGTTGGCAGATGCCTGCAAATTGTGAGCAGTTGTAGATTCTCTGTGGTATGTCACTATCCTGCAAGAAGGTATTGCGAACATATGCCTGTTGACATAGCAATGGCCATAAACTCCATGCAAATATATATGTAGAATCAGTTCCATCAGGTAGACCTTTGTACCTGGTAAGTAGTACATCAATCGCAACATGTGATGTACATACTCAGGGGTGAAAGAACTGGGCACACAGACCTAGCCACACAGATTAACACCTAATGTGACTCAGATTACTCTGCCTCTACACCTGTAAGTAACATGCTCATAATCTCCAAGTATCTTCCCTCAGCATGCCAGTATCTGAGTGCAATAGCCATTTGATGATATACCTTTCCAAGCAGTACTGGCAATTGCACACAGCAGTATGGTCCCTCACAAGGTCACTTCACCTCTCCAGTATGTGTTCAATGGGGATAGTCTGCAATGAGTGTCATTATTACCTGTGGCATATAGACTATGCAGAGGTGTTGTGTGCCTTGCATATAGGGCATTGTGTGACCCTGTTTTATTGCATATGCTGGATATCTGTAGGAGGCATAGTAGATGGATAACCCACTGTAAGAACAATAACATTGTATGTGACATTAGTACTACATTCTTGTGAGAGAGATTTGTCTAGTAGACTTAACCACACCCTTGAAACTGAATCCTGCCTAATGGCACACAGAGCACCTCAGTACACTTCACCACATGTCATCTGTATGAATGGCTTGGCGACCATTTTCTCATCACAGGACATCTGCCTGTGTCGCTCTTGTACTGGGGCAATATGTGCTGATCCTATAACTACGGGTATAAAGATGTCTATGATTGTGAGTGCTGTATCACCATTATGCCAGTGAAGTTCAAATGTCCTATGGTTCCATAACATGATGTAAAATGCTCTAACAGGCAACACACAACCATGGCTACATTGAGGCTAGCACCACTTCCAATCACTATCTATAGGACATGCCAGGGCACAAATATAGTACAAGTTGGCTGCATGCAGATGAGAACACTTACCTATGTAATGGTACACACTACAGATCACAGTACATGATGTATGCAACACATCTCCTGTCTGCTAGTACTATCAGTTCAGGGCATATTATGCTTGATGACATCAGCAGGCCTTATTGTGGTCAGTCCTTTGGGGGGGGCACATCACACGCTACAAATAAAATATTGCAAAATCCTACCTATTTCTATGGTACCAAGATGATCATAGTTATGCCATTGGGACACACACGTGCACCAAGTAGCCTGGAATGAGATTTGAACCCCTACCTACCACATTATAGATCATAGTATTTATTGCATGCACCACAGCTTAAGTCTTTATACTCCATTGTCAGCTGGTAGTCTTAAGGTGGATGACATCATCAGGCCTTGTAGAAGATGGCAGTTTGGAAGCCAGCAGCATGTTACAGGGCCAAAAAGTGTATAACCATTGCAGGTGGATAGCCCATGAGGGCATGGCAGTTGTTTTGCAGGGGTATACACTCACACAAACACATGCACAAAGTAGCCTGGAGTGAGATTAGAACCCCTACCTATCTAGTCTTACACACTACAGATTGGAGTATTCATTGCAGATGACATGGCTTAAGTCTTGATACTACACTGTGAGCTGGTAGGCTTAAGGTGGATAATATCATCAGGCGTTGTAGAAGAGGGCAGTGTGGAAGCCAGCAGCAAGTTACAGGGCCAAAAAGTGTATAACCATTGCATGTGGATAGCCCCTGAGGCATGGCAGCTCTTTTGCAGGGGTATACACACATTCACACACACACACACACACACACACACACACACACACACACACACACACACACACACACACACACACACACACACACACACACACTCGTGCACCAGGTAGCCTGGAGGAAGATTAGAACCCCAACCTATCCAGTCTTATTCACTATATATCAAAATACTTATTGCACATGCCAAAGGTTGAGTCTGTTGCATATGTGATTGCAGGCACAGTACTTGTGCATTACACAAACTAGGCTTGTGTGGAACAGCCTCTGTGGTCTGCAGAGTGATATTGCTTTGTACTGTTATATGCATCTAGTATTCTAACAGTGGGATAACTGTTATTATCCTAGCTATGTGTGTACATTTACCAGTATGGCCATGTGTAATTGCTTGCAGTTAGATAGGCAAACCTGTGGGCAGGAACAATGTGCCCTGTCCATGCATGAGTTGACATCATTATACAGTACACTACCTGCTCACCTGTGTCTCTCTATGTGGTGACATCAGCAGGTGCAGGGTTCTGTAGGCAATTGAGCAACAGTATGGATGTGTGATAATGCATATTTACTCATCATTATTATGGTATATAAGACAATACAGACATTCACACACATATTTATGTAATTAACAGGGATGTATATATAAATTCAGCTGTGTGTGTGTGTATGATATGTATATGTCATGTACATATATGGTCAGAGTCTATGTATCAATGTGATATATATTGCTATATATATTGGTATATATCTATTTGATACTACATAGTGATATATATACTATGTATGTGAAAGAGAGATAGCGACAGACCGATATGTATATGTATATAACTCTATGTATAAACACATCTATACATAACAGGTCAGTCTGATGATGGGGCAACAGAATTGCACTCCTTTTAATTAAGTATTTGGGCATGCCCAGTGTGATTGGCAGTAGTTATAACGTGACTCCCGGCCACATCTAGCTCTACTCCAGTCCGGGTTTTTGTGTGTTACAGACTATACCTCTCAACTGTCCAGAGATTCACAGAATGTCCAGAGTTTGGCAAATAGTTTTGGTCTGTTCCTCATAAAATTTGTGGTTTTCTGGCAAATTACTTGGATGAACTTAGGACTGAAGTCACTAAATAGTGACATACATTTGAGTGTCTGACTTCAAATCTTTCAGAAAAATGTCTGTTGAAACAAACCCTGTTATTTTAGCAGCTGTTTGCACTCATGAGAGCAGTATTTAACATATGCATCTTTTTGTGGGCCTTTGCCCCCCATTTTGTCAGGCTTTGAACAGATTTCATGCACTAAGTGGTTGAGAGGTATGTTACAGACATTGACCTCTGACCCTGTTTCTGCAGTACTGCACGTCACACAAAATTTCCACACATTCCCCAGCTGTCTGCTGTACTTAATATGTGACTGAGGTTCATAATGTTACACCACACACAGACTGACAGTCTGTGAGAACACAAACATAATACTTCACATGCAAAAGATGTGCATACTTCTAGATTAGAACTATCAACACCATCACCCATGCTAACTTCCCTAATCCACTGAGCCACACAAGCTGCCAGACACAGTGGAGTCATTCATTACACAATCAACAGCATAAATATGTACATTGTTATTCCTGCATTATGTGTGACATACAATGTGTGATCGAGTTCTATGTTAAAGCCCTGAGATTGCCTGGTCTGTTGATATACCATTGCTGACTTACTGTTAAAGCAGTTATATGGGAACACTGCTGTGTTGTGGGTGGGGGAACAACAGCAAATGATCTGCTGGGACAGGCTGCTGTCAAAATATCATGTGACCCCACTGTTTAACATCTCTCTTGACTGATGTAGCGCATATTCCAACCATGAGGCCTAGTGATTATTAGAGAACACATACTGTTGGACTGTATACCTATAGTCCCATGTGTATGTTACTTCTGTCCACATAGCCCACTATATTTCCTTGCATAAATGCAGTGGATCCATACATATGAAACCATATTATAGTAATTCTTACAAGTAATGTGTAGGCTAGAGACTTAACTTGCGGATGCAACAGTTGAAAGGACTGTATTTCAGGGCCGACTCTGTGTGATGCAAGGAGTACACACCCAATACATGGTTAGGTACAGGTTGTGTGGGTTTTTGTCATCAACAATGTATGTGACTAGGAGTAAAGTTTCAGTCCATAAAGCCTTATGTTCTCAGTGAATGTGCTATGCATTGTCTCTTAGCCAAAGCCAGGGCATACTGGGCTTGGCTACGTCTACCTACAGGGACATCATCAGAGAGTTCCTCCTTTGAGTCCTCCTGTGACTGTGGCTGTGGTGCCATAGGCACTGGTGGGAGGGCTGTGTATCCATTCCTTTTTCTGATCCTGCTGCAGCTGTTTCCACAGGATCATACTGTGTAGTATGGCACATACTGTGAACATATGGGCACATGTGGCTGGAGAGTACTGCAGGGCTCCACCAGATATATCAAGGCACCAAAACCATCACTTCAGAAGCCCAAACACATACTCTATGATGTCCCTAGTTTGTGTGTGTGCCTCATTATGGCGTTCATCAGTGGGTGTGTGTTAATCCACAGTTCCAGTGCGTAGCAAGCATCCTCTGGTAAATGGCCATGTGGGATGTCCCCCCTAGCAAACATTTGTTACAGCTGTGATGTGTGCCAGATATGGGAGTTGTGATAACTGCCAGAGCTGCAAGCACACACATTCATGATGATGTCCTGGGCATTGCACATGACCTGGCAGTTGATGGAGTGGTACCCCTTGCAGTTGATGTAGATTCTACCCTCCTCATCAGGTGGTGCCTTGATGTATACATAATTGCAATCTATGGCACCCAGTACTTCAGGGTTGTGTACTACATGGTAGAAGTGTTGCATATTGCTGGCCCTCACCTCAAGGGTGAGGGGAAAATAAATGTGCTCACTGGCATGTGGCAGCATGGCATTCAGGAACTGGTGGAGTACCCTGGAAGCAGATGCCTATGAGACCCCATCATGTCTCCGGTTGATTTTTGGAACATACCTGTAGCTAGCATCCTAAGGGCTACACATATATTTGTTTCCACTGAGATGGGTTCCACTCTGTTGGCTATGGGTCTGAGTTGAGGGCAGCAGAGCTCAGTGAGTTCTTGTAGTATGTCCCTGTCCACCCTGTAGTGCTCTACAATCTCAAGCTCACGTAGCTCCTGGAAGGTTACCCTGGGCCTGAACACTCTTCTCCTTCTCTGTCTAGGCCTATTGTCAGGAGCAGCCTTGACTTCAGCATCTAGCACATACAGATGTAGCAGACCGGCAGCAGCCCTTAGCATTCTCTCAGTAAAATTCCTGTCTGTACTCCAGTGGTGCAGAGTACAGGGAAAATCAGATTGTAGTGTGTATGCATACTTTACAATGCTCTGCTGCAGTTGCTGACTGTGTGATTGGCTACCTGTGATGCATTCCACCTGCCTAGTATATCATTAACATCATTTAATGGCTCTAGTTTAAGTTAAACAGAGGTCAAACCTAATTAATATTTCACTGGGTTTTAGATACAATCAGCACTATGGTGCACCATGCAAATACGTGTCATGTAGGTAAACAAAGCTTAGCAGTCAGTGGCCACACTCCCCCAGACTTTCATGCTCAGCATGGTGGTACACCACGCAAACACTCTGAAACTTGCTCCCCTTTGCTAAACAAAGCTTAGAAGTGAGTGCACACACCCCCTGCAAGGATATGCTCAGCACTGCGATGTGCCACACAAACAGGCTGAAATAAGCATAGAAGTCATTGGATACACCCTCCCCTGATGTCAGCTACCTCCTCTATAAACACCAACATGGTTCTCTGCCTACACAAAGAGGATATGCGGACATGATTACCCCTTTGTGCTATTCAGTAACTCCACCTCATTTGCATAGGATCATGCTCACAGCCTGGAAACTACATGCTTCAAAACCCTACCACATTAGCAACAGCACCAATGCACTATTGCAGATACTCTATGTAGAGTCCTGTAGTACATTTCTGTCACATGATATTTTGTTTTTCCAATTATTTTCTTTTTTTTATTATTTTTTATAAAGTGTGTTTCTGCACTGTGGCATGGTGTGCAAACATACTCAGAATAGTAGAAAAAATAAGTTTAATTTAACTTATTTCCTTTAATTTGTCAGACACACAGAGGATAGTTTCACTCATATCTGTATGTGGTATGCCAGTTCTGTCCATCAAGCTGCATTTTTACTGCCCTTTTGTCTATCTATATTCCTGCACATGGAATTTTTCCATGTACACTACAGACACTGGCACAGGGTCTGCAGAGTTGCCTATCTGCTTGCTGGATCACTCTACCTGCCTCTTTTACATGAGATTCACCTGCTTATGAGGTGATTTGCATGTCATGGAAGTTTCCGTGTTGGCATGCTCATACGTGCTGCGAAGCAGAGCTTACTGAATCTAAAGATGTTCGACCATGTTAGCAGTGCGGCGCTATGCCTACAAAAAAAAATGTAGGCTTTATTAAATTCCCCCTATATGTTTTTAAGTAGTAAATCTTTGATCTTTACTACCATTTTGGTACCCAATCCAAATATTTATATCTGTTGTGTATTACCATGTTAAAGGCTTTGCAAGCATTTAAGTAGACATCACCTATTTATGAACCTATGAATATATTTACAAGTAAAGGGCTGTTTTGAAGGAATTAATACATTGTCAGTTGTCATGCATTCTGATAACTTTTTCCATTTCTGTACAACCTTAAGACAAACCACAGTTTACATTTGTTGGTGGTAGCCTTATTGAAATGCAATTTACATGACTTTTTATCAGCTCTAGATTATTAATTGGTCTTTCAGCCTGAAACAGTATAAACAATATATGCATACTGAAATGTTTAGAGACATTAATTAGTTATTTTCTAAGTCTTCTATAAGCTAAAGAGAACAGGTCAAATTGTTTTGGTCTTATACCAAGGAAAAGTATGCATGCTAGTAATTGTCTTGATAAACAGCCTCTTAACATTATTTAATGAATTAACAATACTTGCTCTCTTTTTAGAATTCCACTAAAATGTGCTCTATTCAAGAAAGAGCTTAGATGTGGTAGCAAAATGATAGTTCATGATAGCAAAATTTTGGCTAAACAAAAAAATTCATGATTTCATGCTATTGTGGTTGTATACTAGATTGAAAAACTGAGATATATGGGTTTGAGTCTTGTGGGTTCAAATTATTCCTTTATCTGTCAGTTCAACACAGAGGTTTAAGATTATGTGCTGTTACATGTAAACCCTGCCACAGTCTCAGGTTTTATTTCTACAGACTCCATTGTGCCTACTGCGTGACTTTGAGCAAGCCACTTAACCACACATTGCTTTCATATTGCCCCAGGCACCAGTGTCAGCTCCAGGTTCCTCTTCTTGCTGGGGCACAATAGAAGCACAGTAGCTAGCAGGTGGAGCCCATAGGACATGTGGGAAAACACACCAAAATACCATACCAATAAAGTATAGACTATATGGTGCATAGCAACAACTCAACAACAGTTTAATGCTAAAAATGAAATACCATTTCCATTAAAAAAATGGAAAATGGCATAATCTTAGAAATCCTGGTAATATTCACAACACAGAAAAACTAATACTTTGTCATGCTCAAGGATTATGATTTGGATGAAGTCTTGACATGTGACAATGTAAAAAGTCAGAGATGTACCTACCAATATAATAGATTTGGAAAAATGTCATGCACAAAGATATTTTCACCTCAGTAGAAAGAAAAATATGTCATTAACCAAAATTTAAGAAGGTAAAGTTGGACTTACTTTGTTCTGAGTTATATTCAAAAATACACCACATTTTGTCAGCATTCAAGATAAAATACACATCTCCAACTGCAAACAGAATAGCAAAGCACTGTATTTTAAATGTCTGTGATGTGGAAGCAATACTAGTCAGTTAACAACTAGAATACCATACTAGTTTTGACACCTCAGGAAGAATGTTGGAGAGGGTTTGTTACCAAGGTGGTGTTCATACTGACTAGGGGAAATCTGATCAGGACACCATGGAACTTCTCAAACTGTTTGGAGGAGAGGAAGTGAAACACTCTCTGGAGATGCTAAGTAGTGCAGGAGAGCTGCTACTGCAGTACTGGGAATTCCAAGATGGAGATGGATACAGCAGAAGTGAAGAGTGGAGCAGGAGAAAACTTACTGCAAGAAGGAGAAGGAGGTGAAATAACTGTTACAGAGCTGGAAAATGGAGGACTGGAGATACAAATGCTCACAGATTTAATGAACCAGACAGAGCCAAAGGAAGGAGAGGAAGTGATATGGAGTGACATGGAGGAAGAAAATGAGAGACAAACAGCATTTGGTAAAGTGAAAACAATGGAGGTGTTATTTGTTGGTGGAGTAGCCAGTTTTCTGAGTTCACCTCTGCAACAGGGTTTTTGTTACAAAAAAGAAGTTATGCAGATGCAACAAGGCAAGGAAGAATGGGAGAAGGAACTGAGAGGGGACAAACATTTGTAGTTTCTAAGCAGCAACAGGGAAGATGGTCAGTGGTTAGAATACAAAGTAAAAGTGATGGCTTTGTGAACAGGTCCGAGAATGTGATAGAAATGTTCTGCCACTAGGGTTAACATTAAGAACATAAGAACATTAATTTATTTAGCAGATGAAAATTTTTGGGAAGTGACATTTGACTTGCTGTTAAAAATTATGACTTAGACCATTAAAAGAAATACAGTTGCTCCATGGAAAGGCCATTTATTGCAAAGCTTGGGACCACAACTAAAAAGTAAATAAATGTGCAAGGTAGGACTTCATATATGGATAAGAATAAATTAAAAATGTTTTTCTTTCAGTTTAATTTCTCCAAAACTTTTGTGTTTCTAATACCATGATGGGAATTGACCCCATTCCTAAGTCAAAGTATAATTAAAGTTCATGAAATTAGTACTGTTTCAATATTTGTTTCTAGACAGAAGTGCTCTTTGCAGCACCCACAATGTGCCCAAAACTGACTCCTTCTGCAGTTAATATGGAGTTACATGTATCGGTAGCATATCTAAATGTGACTGTAAATTCATTTTTATGAAATCCATTGCTCCTACTACTGTTGGAACTGTCTGGGTATCCTTCTTCCATATTGCCCTTGTTTCTGCCTGCAGATCCTGGTATTTTATGACTTTGTGTCTCTGCATATAAGACACTGTAATTATTGGGTACAGTGATTTCAGTGATCAATGCTACTTTTGTCTTCTTTTCAAGGATGACTATATCTGGTTTTCTTGAATCTGTTTTTTGAACTGTTGGTAATGCGTGATCCCATGTGATATAAACTTTATCATTTTCTATAATGCTTTTTGCCTCATGTTTCCAATGCTTCTCAGCTACTTCAGTATTATAATGTTTGCACAATTCCCAGTGAAACAGTTTTGCCACATTATTATGTCTTTCAGTATACAGGTCTTCTGTCATTAGTGTATCAGATCCAGCAAAAAGATGTTCAACTGTTTCCAGTTCTGTTTACAAAGCCTGCAGTTGTCTGTTTCCCCAATGTGTTCAATGGACTTTGTATAGGTCCACTATCCTGGGCCACCAATATTAACCTTTCAACTTTTGGTTTAAATTCACTTCTCCTTAACCATTCTTGCATTAGATCTTAATGGACATGTTGTTCTAGAGGTCTTCTGTACTTGCAACTATATTTATGCATTTTCCACATTTCTTCCCTTCTCATCTGATCCTTCACTTTATATTCTTTGTTTTTTTATTCTGTCACATGCAGCTGCTGCCTGATTTTATTTGCTTTTGGTTTGATTTCCATTCCCACATTCACTTTTTAGAAAAGTACAGTACATGAAGTTAAAAAAATGTTTGATGAAAGAAATGTATTGACTGGGGATTCCTATTAAATGACTGAAGATGCATTCTTTTGAATGCATCTTGATCGAACTTGAAAGCATGAAATGTCAAAATAGCGAAATGGCATATAAGCAAATTCTTTCCCTGAGAAAGAAATTGGCCGCTTCCATTACATTGCTGTTTTTGTCACTGTAGTGTGATCTTGGAGTTGGTATATTTAAGTGGGGGGGGTGAAGCCCCCCACTTTATGCAATGTTTTAAAATTTTTTTTTGTTTTGTTTTGTGGGACAGCTGTTCTAAGCATTCGAGATTGTAAGCTTTCACTTACATGGGTTTGATAAATCATTGTTCACTTTTTTAAGCGTTCAATGATTTAACATAGACCCATTGACTGGATGTTAAGGATGGAAAAATTCAACATATTTCGAACACAGTAATAGTGAATGGTAAGAGAGTATTTGATAGGTACTGGGTCAAACCCAATGCATGTCATTTCTGTGTGGATGAAAATTATATATACATGTACATATGTACGTATATAGGGTTACTATCATTTTCGCAAACTGCACATAATCGAGAGTGACAAAATTGAACTACAGCTTTCCAATGGGCAGTTCAGTGAACAAAAAAAAAATCAAATTTATAAGGTTGATAGGCATGTAACAGTCGACCTTTTGCAATCTGATGTTTGTACATACATGTTGACGTTGCTAAATGTCATTTTGATGTTTACACTTTCAGTAATATAAACAAGGCCAGTTGTCATGTGCGGCATATCACTGAAGGGAAGTATATGCGTTTGGATCCTTGCATATCTGTTTCAGCTCTTGATACCTATATGCCGAGGTAAGTTTACTCAAGCGTACTGTATGTGCAGCTTCTATGGATAGGGTTTCCTAGATGTAACGGAATACTGTTGGATTTATTCCACTAGGGATACGAGGGTGGATGCTCAAGGTAGATTTGTACCCGGTGTAATTGGGAATATGTATGAAACAATTTTAAGTCAAAAAGCGAGAAAGATGTTATGTGTAGATGGCTATCAGTATACCCATGAGAAAACCATGTGAAATAGAATGTATTGGTGTTGTACGAGGAAACTAAAAGATAAGTGCAAAGGTAGATGTGCAACAAAAATGGTGGGTGATGCACATAGACTGGAAAAGAGTATATTGCATTCCCATGCCCCTGATGCCATTAAATGTGAAGTGTATAAAGTTATGAAAAGTATCAAAAGAAGGGATGAACACTCTGTGGAAGATCCATGTAAGGTTGTTTCTGAGATCTTGGCCGATACACCAAGTACAGTCGTGAATTCATTAGCCAACACATTGGTACTGAAACAAACTATCAACAGAGTGAGACAACAGAAAAGGAAGGCAGTGTATTCAGATATGCATACTTTGTGTGACTTAACTCCAGAACATTTGCCTATTAAAAATAGTCAGTTTATTGTGGAGCACACAGGCAAGTCATCTGTATTGGTTAATTGTGTCATTATAACCACTGAGACCATTTTCAAGTGCTATGTGCCTCAGAGTATATTCTTGTGGATGGCACCTTCCCTATTAACAGCACTGAATGTAAGCAGGTGTACATTATACATTGTAGTCGGGAAGGATCAAGCATAGTTACGATTATACCAGTAGTGTATGGTATTTTACCTTCAAAAACAGAAGAGTCTTACAACAAATTCTGGAGATGTGTATTACCACTTTGTGTACACTTTGATCTACTACTGTGTCCTCGCATGGTTCTTAGTGATTTTGAAAAAGGTGTGGTAAATGCCATCCAACAGCATTTAACTGGCAGCATTGCAAAGGGGTGTTGGTTCCACCTCTTCCAGACCATTTGGAAGCAAATTCAGAAGCTGCATCTAGCCTTGGAGTTTGGTAGCAACATGGCATTTTCAATGCTATGCAAACAAATCCCAGCATTGGAATTTATATGTCCGGAATGTATTGTAGATGCCCTAAACAACATTGAAGCGGATATGCCTCAGTCTGATAGACAGTTATGCACATTCTTCAGGGAAAATTACATGCTAGGAATACCTAGGAGGTATGGTATTAGAGGATCAACTGCTGAGAGATTACCACCGCTGTTTGATGTTACCTTTTGGAACCAATGGGATACATGTACTTTTGGAATACCCAAGGACCCAGAGCACAATAGAGGGTTGGCATAGGCATCTATGTAGTCTGTTAGGTTAAACAGAGACTGTATATGTTAGACATCCTTCATGCCGTTCAACTGGAAGAGAATCAAGTGGAGGATTTAAAAAATAGAGTTATGGCATGTCTCCCCTCGTGTCCTAAGAGATGATGTTTGGTCAATAAAGAGGAAATGCTTGACAGATTGCTCCCTTAATGACACCAGATGACTGTTCACAGTTTTATTGAACTGGTAGTGCAATATTGCCCTTTTTAGGGACTTCATATCCTGGGATGTGTACCTAACATGGTATACATACTGTTTATGTAGAGAAGACGTAACTGTATGAGAGGCATATCTGGGATGATTTGTGGTGTACAGAAATTCAGGCTTAATGTATCGTTATTAAGTTCTCATGTGGAGTTGTTGAAGGATACTATAGCACATATACAACATACCAAGAATTGCAGACATAAACAAAAAAAACTAAACAAAATAGTGGTGGTAGATATAACAGTAATAGGAGACAGGTAACATTTATAGCACTGATGCAGGAAAATATACAGCTGTATCCAAAATATACTTTCATCCGCTATATGGTGCTTTGTTCAAGTCAGATGTCAAGACTGCCCTTGCTGGAACTCAATTAAAATGTCCTAACTATGGTTTGAGAATTGTGAAAATACGTCACAAAGGTAATGTTGAATTGATCAAAATATGGCTATAATTTACATAATTTCCGATATTTTGCCTTTTTGACATTTCGAAATTCAAGATTTAAAATCAAGTATGTAATCATCAAAGTAAACCATTTTCAAGATTCTAATAGTAAACCTATATGCATACACACACACATGTATATATATATATATATATATATATATATATATATATATATATATATATATATATATAGTGTTTGTTTACTGGGAATGCCTGACAGGGCACAAGTACCATTTTCATTGGAGACCTGGAGAGAAAATATTTACAATGAAAAATAATAAAAATTAAGCATTTTAAGCATTACTTTGTCGGTAGAATTGAGACAAATAGTAAAGACTTTTATCATATACTTTAGGAGTTATATTAATTTTATATAAGTCAAAGAAATGCCAACATGTAATAGCTGGATATAGAAGAGCCTTGCTAATACACATAGGTTCAATATATGTATAGTGACATAAATGAGGTAAATCAAATAAACAGTGCCTTAAATCAGTAGTACTTATAAATAAAGAGATGTCTATAGGCAAGAAGTAGCTTTGTAAGTCATACTTTCATTTTAACCATCTTTCTGTTGCATGATACTGCAAAGAATCTTTCCACTACTATATTGTTATATATTTCCAGAGAATTTGGTACTTCAGCAGGGACACTGCTTTTTTTTTTTCCTGTAAGCCATAAGTTTCTAGGCTGGTGAGTATTTTCACAGAGACATTAATGAGATAGGATGTCATTATAGCCATAATAGAAAATAGAGGATGAGGAGGGGTATAAGCAGAAATAATCAAGAAAAACATAAGTAGAAACATTCTGATAGTGGAGAGGCTGAGATAATATATGTGTAAGATAATGAGGTAGGTAAGGATGGAATATTAGTAGACGAGGACTTTAACAAATGAAGGTGTGGCCAATGTGGGGAGAGAGGATATACAGTAAAAACTGTAAGCGTTTTTGTAGAAAATGTAAAAATACAAAAAACATGGCCACTTCTAGTTTGAAAAGGTAAGAACAGATAAAGAGAAAAGATCAGAAAAGCTCAGAAAAAGACAAATAGTAAAGCATATTACTATAGGAGATGTTGACAGAGAAGATGGCATGCGGATGGGGATGCTAAGGAAATGTTAATATTGAAGAGCTAGAGAAGAAATAACAGTTCAAAGTGAGGTTATTAATATACAGGGAGAGAACAGGTTTGACATTTTAGAAAGTGAAGAAGAGGTAGAAATGGAGACAAGAGAAAACAAAACAGAAAAAGATAGCGAAAATCAATTTGTGAGAGACTTAGGAGAAGAAAAAGAAAAAAAAAACAAGACATGAAGTGAAACACTTAAAAAAGAAAATGAGAAAGGATGATATAGGAATTTTAGCATTAAATCTGAATAGGACTAGAGATTATATAAAAGGTTTGGTGGTGTAAAACCAGATGTTTTGCTTGCTAGATACCAGATAAGAAGAAAAAAATGGCACTATGGGAAGGGGCAAATTGGTTGCTGGTAAGAAATGAGACATGTTCAGGTATAGGAATTCTTATAAAATGTGACAAAACAAATATTTTAGGTGTAACAAAAGTAGCACCAGGAAGGGTAGTGATATGCAATATGAGAATGAGACAAAAATGTATAAGATTAATAATGATTTATGCATATACTAATATGATAGAGAGAGAAAACATTTGCTTGAAGAAAACAAACAATATATATATATATATATATATATATATATATATATATATATATATATGTGTGTGTGTGTGTGTGTGTGTGTGTGTGTGTGTGTGTGTGTGTGTGTGTATAATATTACCAAATATGCCATGAGTTACAGTAGGAGATTTTAACTGTAACCGGAGGAAAGGAAAGGGAAAAAATAACACAAAATAGTAAGATGCTAAGGGAATAAAATGTTCACATTTAAAGTAGGAAAGAATAGAAAGATTAAAAAATGGACATATCAAGGGGAATTTTAAGATTGAAATTGATTATAGAGTTACTCTAAAAATGTGAAAAAATAACAGAGGTTGCAAAGATGTCTTAGTTTTTAGATCATAGAGCAGTACAGGTTAGAATAGGGGAAAACAGTGAAATAGTAAAGGAAAAAAGGGGTGAAGAGATTAAACACAGGGTTTAAAATGCTGGAAGAAATAAAAATAGAGAAATAAATACTATGGAAAGATCATATAACAATGAGACCATTTTATAAAAACTGGACACAGGTAGAAAATTGGAAATGACAAAATAAGGGAAATTAAATGTTGATGTATGAGAAGAATATAGAAAAAGTAAAAATGATGTTACGTAGGCAAATCATTTTTCTGAATGTAAAGAAAGGGGAGGTTCTCCATATTTAGCAAAAGACATAAAAATGAAAGAAGGAAGAACAGATGCTATCTTAGATAGCAAAGGAGACATAAAATGCAAACAAGAAGATACTATGGAGTTGGTAGAAATTTTTGTTGAGAAAATGTATAAAAAAAGGAAATGGATGGGCAAGCAGAAAAATGTAAAGTGAAATAATATCTGAAAAAGTAAGGAATTTTTAGAAAATTATATAATAATAGAAGAAATAGGGCTGGTGATAAAAGAAGGTAAGAATGACTCACACCAGGATTAGATGGTATAAGTTATGAGTATTATAAGGAAATGAATAAAGGAAAAGAAAAGTTAAAAAAATATTAAATGAATGGACAAAGGAAGGTATGATTGAAGAAGACATATGTGGTGGAGTGACAAAATTTATATGGAAAAACAGATGAAAGAAAATATATAAAAAATTGGAGGTCCATAACACTAGGTAATACTGATTATAAAATATTTAAGAAGATACTTAAAAAATGCAAAAAGTGTTAGATGAGGATATAGGAGAATGGATTTATGGTATAAAAGAAAGAGAAGTGAAATAAATGCTATAGTGAAAGAAGTAGTAGACATGATACTGAAAGATAATAAAGAATAAGTCTGATTCTATTTGACATAGCTAAAGCATGTGATAAAGTGAGTCATAAAGGAATGCAGCATAGAAGAAAAATATTACTGTAATAAATAAAGGTTATAAAAATTCATAGGGACAAGTTATGATAAATGGACAGATAGGAAAAAAACTAAGTATTAAAAAATGATAAAATAGGGATGCCCAATGAATATGTGCTTATTTGTATTAGGCGTAGTGCAGTAGTACAGACATGCATGTACAAAATGAGGGAGGCAAGATGTGTGACTGAGGGACATGTTATATTACCAATATGTATGACATATGCAGATGATTTAATTCTAATAGCAGAAAGCAAGAGATGGATAAGTGAGGTTGCAACAAGGATTGAAAAGCTGTTAAAAAAGCTGGTCTACAGTTAAACAAAAAGAAGTGTAAGGGATTTGGTGAGATTGTATTTATTTATTTTATTTGACATTTGTTGACCATGATGATGAGGCCCAAGGAGTAAAGCTCCTCTTTTATACATTTAACAATTGGGTATATAAACAAGACAGGTCACAATTTTCCATCAAGTTGGTTTTGGAGACTAAATAAGTATGTGTAGGCATTTAGACATTTAGATAATTGGGTATATGTAGAAAGATAGATTACAATTTACCAATAGAAGGTTTCAGAGACTTTATATAGTAAGTTGTAAAGTTTACACAGTAAGTTGTAAACAGGTTATATACAGTAAGTTGTAAACAGATTAAGACTGGGAGTAAAGTGTACAGTTGTTTAGTGTTAGCTTAAAGTTTAACTTAACTTCTAAAGTATTTCCAAGTAGTATAAGATTGTTTGGTAGAGAATTATTTATTGTACTTAGCAACATAGTATGCTTACATGCAAAAAGCTTTACTCAGAGAAGAAGAGGTAGTATATGGTGTTAAGAACTTAAGATATAAAGGTGGGAGGCAGAGGAGACTGTGGTAGTGGATATTATCCTGGAATTTCACAAGAAAGGAAATAAAGATTTTTATATCATTTGCTGAGTATGAACATATAATAAGACAATAGAAAGAGACACCAGCGTGAGCAAATAAAAAAAATGTTAGCTTGGTGGAAAAATGTTTACTTATCATTTCAGAAAAAGACATATATGCTGAATACTTATGTATTGGAAAAATAGTATATTTAATTAAAAATAAATATGCTTCCAACTCAAATGGAAAAAAAAGAGTTATTAGAAATGTTTTAGCTTCATTTGGGGCTCAAGGCTTAACCTGGTGAGAGTGATAATTTATACTGAAAAAGTAGATGATGGTTTGAATAAAAAAATTCAGTGGTGCACTTAGCATCAATGCATTTATTTTGAGTAATGAGAAAGGTAAAATAAAGTTGAAAAGAAATGATAGGTAAGATGTTATATGAAACATAACATGTATGGGAAGAAAAAACAGCAAAAAGAAAAGAGAAGAAGGACACGATGAAAGAAAAAGAATAAGACAACATGATATTATGAGAGTTAAAAGTAAACGAGGTTGCTGGGAAGAGAAAATAATGTTAGTGTGACAAAGGGAGATACTGCCAGCAGAGCTATCTGGAATTTTGTAAATAATTATGTTATTTATGAATATCAACATGATTTATATAAGACACTTGTGATACAAATGTATTAAAACTGTATGGCTTGTGTATATCAAACTGCTGTTACAGAAGTGAGTGTTGAAAGGTTTTTGCAAAGGGCTGTTTGAAATGTAACCACAGTGCCCCCTACTGAAATAGAATAGAAATGTACATGCACTATTGTAACTGTTTAAATGTATATATTTTAACAGTGGAAACTGGAATACAGGAGGTTAACTTCAGAAAAATAGCTGAAATTAAATTACTTTATGGCCATGTAATAAAATATAGCATCTTTCAGTGTTCATTGCAGCTACAGACACAGAGTCTGTGCTGAGAAGCTTTCTGTATTGTCTTCAAAGTGAACTAATTGCTACCTCTGAAAATATGAAGGAATGCAATTATTTTATGACTTTCAGCATCTGCTAAAGATCTGAGCTCTATGTATTTGTATTTTCACATGTAGATGCTAAATACTGCCAGTTTCCAACAGTGGGGGTTTCACCTGGGATAGTCAGATGACAAGAAATGATGTAATTCTACAAGCTATCCAGCAGTTATATTTGAAATATTAATTTGAGAACTCTATGAGAGAGACAATACATTCTGTATTCTGTCTTGGACCTGACAACTACAGGAACCATTCACCACACATCTTCCTTGCTCGGATGAAGTACATTTCTAGGGGACAGTATAATTCTCTTAGATTCAGTCAGTAATATAGAAAAGCTTAGCTTAGATATTTTCTTATTTATTGGAGACTGTCCTGCAATGTTGTTTTAAATATTTCCTGTGATTTTTGATCTCTGATGTGACTGCGAATACATCCTGCATATTTTTTTGTTCTTTTATTATTTATTATTAAATATATTTAAACCTTTCATTGTGGTTGATCTGTCTAGAGATATTTAAGTTTTGAGAGTACTTCCATATTTATTTGGTGACACTGTGTGGGCCACTCCTAATAGCCTTGCTCTTGGTCAAACTACCATTTGTATTAATATTAATATTACACAGTAAGATTGTACACCTTTTGTTAAGGTCCTTAAAGTAGCTAATAAGGAGTTGGCTGGTGGCAGTGATAATTACCTAATATTCTGGGCAAAGGGGGCATAGCTAGTAAACCTGTGACAGCCTTTCCCAGGTGTGTGTGTGGGTGTAAATTAAACCTCAGAGAATGTGTGTGCGTCAGCTACTTGGGCAGGGACATGAAGCACTGGTTGGACAGAGAGGGTGCAGGAGATCTTGGCTTGGCCACTTAGCTGAGATCTCAACTCTATAACTGTGCCAGTGGGTAGTGTTATTGGGGATCTGGAGAAAGAGGGAGAAATCAACCCCAAACTGTCTGGTCTTTGTGTGCTCTTAGGGGAAATTGTACTTGATGCAGAGAGCTGCATTTGGAAATACTGTATGTGTACCTGTTATCCTCTCAGTGTACATCCCCGCTGGTGCCAGTGGTGAGGATTGAGGCTCCTTGATTACTGGCCTAGTGGAGGGATGTCACATTTATTGGTTGGCAATGGTGGGATCACTACATCACATATTGGGATTCAGTAGTGTGGATATTGTACTCGTGTAGCCTGTAAATAGTGATCACTAAAGAAGGTGTTTGTATTCTCAATCAGCCACATGATAAACATTGAGAGTTCCATATCACAATAGTTTTATTTATTTTTTGTTAGCTTAGTTAGTCAGGGAGAGCAGGAAAAAATGTCAGCAGAGGATTTTGGCAAGCTGACAAGGACCAAGTTGGCTAAGTGTGCCAAGACAAAGGACTGGTGCATGCCAACCTGACTAAAGAAGAAATGATTGCAGCCTTAGTCACAGCTGCATCACAGACCAGCAACCAGGAGGACAATCAGACTGACCTTGAGGATGTTTAACTCTAAGAAAATGGACAGGTCAACATTTCCACAGAGGACTTAAAAATCCACCTAGAGTTAAAGAGACTTGAACTGGATGCCAAATGGTTGGAAATAGAATCAGCAGAGACATTGCAGCATTTAGAGGCTGAAAAAAATGGGAAACTGTGGCAGGAGAAACTAATGAAATTAGAAGTAGCAGACAGACTGAGATGTCTGGATGCTGAAGAAAATGAGAGGCAGGGGCACCATGAAAAGGAGATGCTGACTCTTAGATGGGAAGGGTTTACATTTATAAATATTAATGATATCATATGTGAAATATGATTAAGATGTGGTATAGAAACAATGGGATAAAGTACTGTTTGTGAGAATATGTGGAAAAGATGTGAGAGTTTGTTATATAAGAAGAAATTGGAACAGGATGATGTATCACTTGAAATAAGAAAAGGAATGTGGAAAAAAAGGTAGAAGGTAGAGAGTAAATATAACAGAAAAAAAAGAATGAGAGAACTGGAACTATTTAGTTAAGTTCATTTAAATGTAAGTATGAATGTAACAAAAAGAATGTGTGTGTAAATAACTGACTCAAAGTGTCTAAATAGTATAAAATGAATGTAAGTGTTAATAAAGTACCTCTACGCTTCCATCTAATTTTTTTTAAATTTTGGGTTGTGAGAAAATGCAAGAGGAAGGATGCCATGAGAGCTGGGGTGGTGTGTGTTTTAGAAGAAGCAGATCAAAAGATAACTGAAAATACTGGAACTGAGCAAGTTATTAAACAGAGTTAGAAGGAAAAATATTACCAATACATTACCAACACAAGATTTATTGAATTTGATTGAGCAAAGTAAACCAGAAAATGAAGCAGAAGCAAGCTGGAGTGAAGTAGCTGATATCATTATAGAAGCAGAAGAAATTACTATTTCAGTAGAAAAAGCTGTGGATTTTGGAGATAAAGGAGCAGAAAACATTGGTTTGTGCATTTGGCTAGTGGAGTAGTTTGCTTTAAAGGCACAAATCAGCAACACTGTATGAAAAAATCTTATGTTAATGCTGCAGGAATGGGAAGACAAGCAACAAGGCCAGAGGAAGATGTATACAGCAACAGACTGTAAGTGGGCAACTCAGAATTAAGAAGCCTGTGGTAAGAATTAAAACAAAGACTAGCCTTTGATTAAGTAGATATGCAGGGGGGGGGGGATTTAATGGGTTTATATAATTTCATTGAAAACTCATTTCATTGAAGCTTAATTCATTGACACATATTCACTGAAAGCTCAGTTCACTGAAAACCCAATTCACTGAAAGCTCACTTTACTGAAAACCCATTTCACTGAAACTCATTTTGGTGAAAGGCATATATGGCCTATTCCCCACTGTTGTGCAATCCTGGAGTTAGTATATAAAGTAAGGGGGTGTGGGGGGCACAACCCCCCCCCACATTCAGGGGTGTAGGGGTGAAGCCCCCCACATAAATTGGTTATATGTTGCCTTCTGGAAGAATATTTTCATTACACTTGTAAGTATCCGTCTATATGCTTTAAAATATTTACAATATGTGGGGGGCTATGCCCCCCACACCCCCCCAATGTGTGGGGGCTGTGCACCCCACACCCCCCTTACTGTATATACTAACTCCAGAAACTATCCTCCCATGTGTATGAAAAATTAAAGGAAATAATGTATTTTTTAATAATCTGGGCATGTTTGCACAGCACACCATAGTGTGCAAACATCCTTTATAGAAAAATTTAAAAAATTGGAAAAGAAACTAATATTATGTGACAGAAATGTATTACAGTGCCTTGTGTGGAGTATGTAGAATGATGCATTAGTGTTGTTGCTAATGTGGTAGGACTATGAAGCGTGTAGTTTTCAGGCTGTGAGCACAGATCCCTATGCAAATAAGGTGGAGTTACTGAACAGCATAAAGGGATAATTGTGTCTGCATATCCACTTCATGTAGGCAGAGAACCATGTTGGTGTGTACACAGGAGGTAGCTGACATCAGGAGAGGGTGTGTCCAATGACTTTTAAGCTCATTTCAGCTTAGCTGTGCCACATTGCCGTGCTGAGTGTGAGTGTTCAGGGGTGTATGTGCACTAACGTCTAAGCTTTATCTACAGGGCGCGTGTTTGCATGGTGTGCTGCAGTGCTGAATGTATCTAAAAAGCCAATGACTTAATCCCTGTTTAACTTAAACTAGGGCCATCAAATGATGTTGATTATATACTAGGCAGGTGGAATGCATCATAGTTAGCCAATCACACATGTTGCACCTACAGCAGAACTCTATAAAGTATGCATACACCCTACAATCTGATTTTTCCCCAATACTCTGGGCCATTGCAGTACACACTTGAGAATTTTAACCTGAGGGAATGCTAGGGGCTGCTGCAGGTCTGCTACATCTGTATGTGCTAGATGATGAAGTCAATCCTGCTGCTGCTGCTGACAATAGGCCTATACAGAGAAGGAGAAGAATGCTCAGGCCCAGGGTAGCCTTCCAGGACCTACATGAGCTGGAGATTGCAGAGTGCTACAGGGTGGACATGGACATTAGCCTCAACCAGTCTACACATCTCTGATTTATGTTCAATGATGCACTCCTTTAATTTTCTTCGAGACTTGCCTACATAAAAAGCTATACATTTTTACATGTTGCAAGATACATTATATTACAAGTATTGCATGTAGCAAAACATCTAAATACAAAATTCTGTTCAGTCAATGGATGCTTAAAACTATTATCACTACAAACAGAATTACAACTACAACTGTAACATGGAAATGTACCATATTTTTTAAAACGTCTGCACATTTTTTGCTTTATATCCTTATAACACAAATGATTTTTTTAAATTTGGACAATTCTTGTATGAGAAGATTGGCCTATCACTAATAAATGGATGTAGCTCTGGTAGGGCTTTTAATATACCCCAAATTTTTGATATAATATTTCTAACATCTTTTGTGTACATATTAAAAGTTGTCAAATAGGACATTGTATTATATTCACTATTTCTTGTAGTACAGCCAGTAATTGCATTTTCTGCAGTGAAGTATGGTTTATTAATATAATTTTTATCCTTAAGAATTTCAGCTTTAATAGTGTCTATTTCACATCATAGTTCCTCTCAGCAAATTCTTGCATCATTTCATTCATTTGAATAAGGCAAGTCCTATCATCAGTATTCAATCTGCTAACAAGCTGAAACTGACCTTTGACAATTCCTTTGGAAACATGATGAGCATGCATATTCGTTTTATATAAATAATGATTCAGTTGTACCTCTTTCGTATGCATGCTTGTATGAATTGTATCCATATCTAATTTAATTAATACATCTAAAATATTTCAAGAAGAGTGCTGCATTTTAAAAGACAAAGAAAAAACAGTTGATGTATTAATATATTGAGTTCCAGTATTATACCTTCCCATAAGAAAAATATATCATCCACAAATCTATTAAAAAATAGCACCCTTTCTCAAAAAAAAATATTTAGTATCTATATATATTCTTCCTCCCATTTATTTAATGCTAACTTAGCATATGTGTTAGCGATGGGACTACCCATCACAACACCTGCTATCTGATAGTACATTTGTTGATCAAAAACAAAAACATTATTTTCTAACATTAATTCTAATAGTTCAGAAATAGTTTCAATCTCCCTATTAGAAAGAATAATCTGTTCCCTTAACAAGTCTCGGATTGCCTCTACACCATATCATTTGGAATTACTGTAAAAAGTGATGTTATATCTAGGGTAACTAAAATTATATTTTCTAATCTTTTACCTATACACCATTCAGACAAAGATTTTAAAAAATTACCTGTATCTTTTATGTTGATTTTAATAGGTGGTGGACAGACAGCAGGCCTCCTACAAACACCCCTATCAATCTGCCTGTGTGGAACCTCACCAGCTCTCTGGCTATGGCCAGTGTCTACACTCACTGGAGCCATAATTGCCACACTTTCCTGTTCAATGTCCATACCCTCTGACTGTCCAATATCTGTGGCCTCTGGGGACTGGGTATGTATGGGCATACTGACTGTGTATGTTGACAATGAGGGTAGAAGAGGGATGTCAACCTCTGAGACAGATTCAGCCTCAGAAACCCCCATCTGTGCTTCACTGTGGCCACTGTTATCATCAGAGGCTAAGGACACACTGACATCAGGTTGTGTAGGGGTAGGCACAACCCTCCCCCTGGTCACCTGTGGTAAGAAAGGGAAAAGCAGCACATTAACACCTGCACTATTATGCTCTGCAGTACTATATTGTGATACATGTAAGGCTCTATGCACAGTCATCACTATGACAGACCTGTTAAAAACCCAACCTCATGTAGTAGGACTTGAGAAAAGTACTCTTCCAACTAACAGTTGTAGTTACTTGTAAATAAACTCTCATTGCACTGCAATCTCATTAGCAACAGTGAGGTACACTGTTGACATTAGTTTACACTCTGCACAGCTAACACATATGACACTCTGTAGTGTCTTGACAATGCTGTCACATCTATCAGTGTGGTCACACCTACAAGGCATAGGCATGAGTCTAGCATGTGTACAGTCAGACAGTATGTGTGCATTTGGAAATCATGCCAACAATGCAGGCAGCAAGCTTGGGATGACAGTCTAGGGATTACAATGCTGTAAACATACATCAATAGCAAAACAGTGTCATGCTTACCAGGAGCAGGACCACCGGCTTGTGCGATACCTGATGGACCTGTGAAAAGTTGAGAGACAGGTAATGTCAGTTATCACTGCATGTTTCACCACCACATGGTAATACAGCCATAGATCTCACATTTACAGTAGTTACTGTATTAATTGTTACAGTGGTCAGAATCTGACCATGACAGTCAAACTGCAGTTAACCCCCCCCCACCAAAGCTGACAGAACTGACCCCCAAATAAGACTATGTACGCCCAGACACACTGAATGTTACAGTATTGCAGTGCTGATCAACCTGAGCTTACCTGCACGCTCATCTGTTGTGGAAACTGTGGCACCCACATCCGCAATGTAGGGTGTGATGGATGCCTGGAAGCTGTCATGTGTGCCTAGATTTGCCAGAAATTCCTCTGTGGCTGAAAGTGGTTGTTCCACTGCAGGCCCTCCACCAGTGGCACCATAATCCCTGGCTACATCTGCCGCTGTTCTGTGTGCAGCATTGATAATGTCTGTTGCGCGGTGTCCAACCTGCTTATATGCCCTGTTGTGATGACCTGTGGCATTGACATCAAGACAAGGTCAGCCCACAATGCCTCCCACTGTTCCCTGTTGTGCCTCCCCTTGGACACTAGGACTTCATGGTGCTCATGGAACCCTTCCAGTATCAACTCATTCACTGCATCCTTGAAAACTGCATGGCATCATGCATACATGTTTCCTGAAAGACAGCAACATGGGAACACATGTCAGGATCATATAAGTGGAAGTACACTATATAGAGATACAGCAAGTACAGAATGGCTGGCAATATCCACTGCTTGGTCACACATGTCATATTGTCATATTCCACAGTGTGCAAACATACTAACCATGTGGATACAACTAGAATACTATCAATAGTCAAGTATTCCCATGTGTGCCATGACAGATACTGCTGTACGATCATACGGCCAACACTGGAGTCTATTGTAGTGTGTCCCCAAAGGCCAACCCCCTTGATAATATGTCAAAACAACTGTGCCAAATACCAATGTGCCACAATGACAATATATATTCCACCTTTGAGGTATTGCACATCTTCTGTATGTGTAACAAATCTAGAGATCATTGACATGCCATTATCACAGTTCTAAGAACAGCTTATTGCTGTGATCCCTATTACCCATAAGTATATTCACACATCTGCATCCTGATGTAAACAAAATGGTTACATACCTGATGGTGTGCAGTACTCCTCTGCCGATAAGTGCTGATAGCTAATGTTTTGCATATGCATGGTCTGTGTGATGAAAGTTTCATACAGAATGGTTCCCATTACCCAGCTGCTTGCCTTTTTAACATGCTTCACATCAGCAGGTGATTGCCTCTTAACCAATCTGTGGTTCTGAAATGCTAATTGCAGCCACCACAGCTCATTTGCACTCTCATCAGCCAATATCATGCAACCACAGTACAATATATAAGGCCTTCATGTACATTAGAAGCCCTTTCTAATATGTTGTACTGGACATTACTGGGGTGAGGAGACTACTTTGTTGCAGAGGGTAGGTCTGTAGCAGCAACTCTTAAATAGAGATGGGTGTGCTATAGGCTGCAGCTGCTGCTGCAGGTAATAGGCATATAAGCAGAGAGTGTGAACACTTTGGAGGACATCAAGCTGTAGGAGTAACTGTAGAAGCTGTGGGCGGCTGTGTCAACCTTGCAGAAGAGGCAGAGCCAGAGTGAGGGTGCCCTTTCCAGTCCAATTAAGCAAGTGTTTAAGGTAAGTATGTTAGCCAATAGTATCATTAACAGAGTTTTAGGCCATATGTTTGTTGTGTCCTTGAGCAACATGGGGGATAAATATAACAATATGTCTACCATTTGTGTGACTGTCAGGCCATGTGTTACAGTCTGGTAGTGATTTGGAGCATGTATGAGGGCAGTGCTTGTTACAGACAGGTACTTCAAATGTGTATATTAGTTCTGCAGGTGTGCTATTCGGCACTATGAGTTTGAAAGGATTGTGTGGTGCACTCTGATATTAGTGGCCCTCATTTGTAGTACCTGAGTTGAATTTCTCTGTGAATTCATATTAGTGCATGACATGACAATTTATGCACTTATACTTTTGCTACAGGAATATGCTAAGTGTGTTTCTATCTGCAGGCCTGTAACTTCCAACAATGAAAAAAAGACATTTCATTTGATATGAATTGTGAGGATAAAGACTGCATGACTCAGTTATTAATTGCTGGCATCACAATACTATAGTTACACTGCTTCATACCACTGGATTTGAATCCGGGACTGTGTGTGTGGCAAAGCATACTGTTTACAAGGGATTTAACAGACTGAGCTTCTGAGTCACTGCTACAGCAGCTGTATTTACAAGATATATGTACACACATACAGGCTGTGACATACATTTTCTACATCCATCAGTATGTGCATGGCTTTATACAGCTGTATTTCTGCACCAGGATCCTGGTTGAACATGTATTTTGCAATTAATGCCTTAGCAGGTGCCTTTCTACATGTTGCTGATCATACGTCTCATCTTGCAGATACTAAAAATCTGGACATTGGCTATTGAAAATTCGGTGCAGGGTCGTATGTCTCAACCTCCTAGTACAAGAGATCTGGACAAAGCCTGACACAATGGAGGACAAAGGCCAAAAAGTAGGAGGACACTTTTTGAATATTGCTTTACTGACAGTTGTCATGGCTCTTTGTATCACACTGTGAATCACTGGAGCAGGATAGGGTCACAGTGTCAGGTTTTATTTACTTAACTCATCTCAGAAACTTTGTATGAACTTTTACATGTTGTCATGTATTTTCTGTGCTACTTGTGTGTATGCTGGTGTTAAATAAATAATTATGATTTAGTACTATAAGTCTGGCCCAGATGCCTGGAGCTGGCTTACTATCCAGTAAAGGAGTACACATGTAACATTTTCCGAAGCGATTTCTAGTTACAGAAATGGTGAAAAACAAGCAAGTTTAATACACATGGAACCTGAGTAAGACTGGAAGTTTGATATCGTTTCTTTTGATACAGTGGAGTTATGCTGCACTTTTCTTCTGGATGAGAATATAGAGCGTTTGTCTCATTCATTGTATTACAAACCTGCTGGAGTGACACTTTTAACTTTGGGTAGACTGGCTTTATATTTATGGAAGATTCGGCTAATCCTAATGGGAACATGCAAATATATTAAATAAATGCAGTACCAACTTTCATTGTCCCAGTCCTGGACTCCATTGAAATTGTCTTTTTTGGTGTCTCAATGTCTCTAGTGATATCACTTCAGTAGAACAACAGGGTTCACGGATGTATATATATTGCATAGCTATTAGTACAGTTAAATCGCTTCAGAAATTTTGATAACACCTATGGGGTTTGGGTGGTAAGAGTAACCATTGGTGTAGATAGCAGTGTAATCTGAACATTTAAGATCATCATCCCAACAGAATAATAAAATAGAAATGCCTTGCTAGACTGCTTACAAAAAAAAAAACAAAAAAACATTACAATACTTACATAAAAGCCGCAGCATCTAATTTCAGACAGGATTCAGGAACAAACACATAAAACTTAGTTAGCCATCTAATCAAGACTCTTGTAATTACCCGGATGCTACAGATAGTGCCTCTCTCAAAAGTAAACCATTACAGAAAAAAAGATGACTGAGGTACCTACTTTTTAAAACTGTCAGCTGCTAAGCCAAAGCTTCAACTGCAGCATAGAGTATTTTGCAAGTAATGACACACATACTTTCCTCTTTGGGCGACAACAGCATGGCAGTGCTAATGTAGGAAAGGGTGAACAAATTTAAAAGAGAAGGGTTTCAGCCAGCTTGACATCTTGTGCAGAATGAGTGAGGTTCCATTTGTCAGCTGGCCAGCCCAGGACCATAATATACAGTTACAATAAAAGGGGCTTTAGGATGTGGGAGATTTCCTGCAGAAAAATCTACTCCAAAACCACTACTGCAGGGGCTGCTGGGATTGCTCTCATAAGGTTCTTGGAACAAATCCTCTGAAGTATGCATACAGAAAGACAGCAAGAAGATGTTAGGACCTCAGATGGGGAGAGTCTCTGAGGCCTGAAAAGTACAAACCTGATATCATTGTTGTTCCGTGTTACAAATACAAAAGAAAACTGATTGTGGTGCTCCTATCTGCCAGACAGACACCCATGGGTTTCTAAAGAGCCTTGCACTTGGCTAAAATGGGTTAACAAAATTGAAAATGAATTACCACTTTTTTAATTACCACCTTGGGTCAAAGGCACAATCTGAAATAGAAGCTAATTCACTAATGAATTGGTAAAAGCAGGGGGTGTGACCCAAACCTGCTTCCCTAACTTTTAAGCAGCTTCACTTATATAAAATGTCCAATACCCTGCACTTGCTTTGCCTCCCCAAACTACAGCTGTAACCTTCCAATGCTGTATACTTTATGGGCCATACGCGGGACATCTGGTACTCAGACTGCTACAGTGTGAGTGGGCTGCCTGTCTACAGACATAGGTAAAAAAAGAAATAAAAGTGGTCCATTTGTGGTGGAATTAGATATTTCTATTACTGCAGAGTTCCTGGCATTCACATTAACCTTGACAACATGTTGACAACCCTCCTCCCTACACAGAAGCACAGACACACACAGACATATACACAGACGCCCTTGGTCCTCTGATACTTAACATTTATCTTTATCATAGTGCTAAGGCTTTGCTTATTGTACTACATTTAATGTAGTTTAAATAAAAAAAATCATGATTTGAAGGGGCCACTTGGAAATTCGTAGTACTCCACTATTTTAGCCTCAAAACCAGGAAATTCTGAGGAATTTGCTATGGTTGAGAGGTATGTTGCTAATAAAGACACATTTACCTGCTATCACAGGCCTCACTTACATCCATTATTATGTCTTTGTATTTCTAGTAGTGCACTATGTATCAGATTCCAAGGTACACTCCCATTCTTTCCATTATTTTTTAATCAAGTTTGTGAGGTGTGACATGCAGCTCCACTGAAACATGCTTAATGATTGTAACTGGCAATTACTATGTTTTGTTTAAACCACCTGTTTTAATTAAGACTTGTGTGACATGGCAGGTTAATGCAGTGATCTGCAGGTGCAATGGTCTTGGGTTTGAAATATGGGACAGGTGTTTATTTTGTAAGTGTGTATTACAATTTTAAAAACACATAAGGTCTATATAGCTTTATTTAGCTGAGCTTAGCAAAACTGCATGACATGCTAGTTCATGCAGCATCACTCAAAAAAATATATAAGGAAAAGAAAAATGGGGATGTAGGAAAGTGGTGAAATGGGGTGCAAGCAGGGGGGAAAACACAGTGAAAGGCAGATAGGGATGTGTAGGCTGGGTGTAGGAAAGAACCATAACTAGCCATTTATTGTACAGCACCAACTGTGCATTTTGATAGAATTTTTACATGACTTTGAATACTCACCCCCAGAGAGAGGGTTGAGGACAACATAACTGCATTGTCAATCCAATTGGACCAAATTACGTGTTCAGTGAACACATGTGCGAAATGGAGAGCTATGTATAGGACAATATTTCTTTTTTGGGACAAGTGCCCATTGTTTTTAAGATGACAGTGGAATTTTGGAAAAGGGACATAGGTATGCATGCAGGAGGTAGGTTGGGTTGGTGAGGATGCATTTGCAGACAGACAAGACAGATAAGACAGCAGACAGGGGAAGTGTGTAACACATGAGGGGGGGGTGAACACCTTGCATAGGGAGGGTGTTGTGGAATCTAAGTCCCATGTGCCTCCACAAGGCAGCAGCATGACTCACATCCCCACCTATGGGACTGTTAGCACTGTTCCATCACTGCCCGAGGGGTGGCAGTGGTGGTGGCTGGGCATCAGGGTGAGGCTAGCCCACCAGGTTGGCCAGCATGTTCTCAATCAGGCGCAGGTGGTGGTCAAACCCACAATAGACTACCCTGCACACCAAAACTGGCATCTCAGCCCTGGTGAAAACTCCCCCTCCAGGACCGTATATATGAGCACCTTTATGCTATTAAAAAGAACAAGCAAGAGAATGCGTTGGCCAAGCATATATCCATGAACACTAAACATAGTTTCAAATTTGTAATTATTGATCAAGTTCTTGAACACCAGCAAGGGGCTCCTTTATCTTTGCTTCTTGAAGAAAAAGAATTGAAATGGCAAATAAAGTTGAACTCTTATTCATTCCCTGGTTTGAACGATCTATGTTCGATCAGTTGTTTACTTAAACTCAGAAGTCTAAGACGATAGAATTTATGAGAATACAGGTATAATGTGTTAAGTTACTGTATTTTGAGTTCAGGTTTATTGATATTACTGTATATTTTATGTTTATTAAAGTAGTTGTCATATAAAATATAAAACATAATATACATATTACTTGTTAATAATTTTTAGTAACTGTTGGTGTACTAGCTGTTATCTGATTTGTGTTTAGTAAGTTTGCTTAACACTGAGATAATTACATAATTATATATCTTACAGTTTAGATACAACTTGTGTTTTATGATAAGTGCACAAATACACTATTTTAACTATTATGTATAGGTATTTATATGAAACCTACACACATTTTTATTACAATTTTATTACAATTTTTTATTAAATGTTTGAAGTTAAGTATGATGGGTGCTCTGTAAGAGCAATCTAACAGAATATAGTGTGAACTATTTTAACTGTGTAATAACAGCTTTAAAAGTTAATTGAAGATTGGTTTCACTAATTGAAGGCAAATGACTATTTAAGATGACTGTTACTAACTTGCATTAGTTCTGAGGAAGTCATCCTATTCGGATGACGAAAAGCACTTTAACTTTTTGCAATAAAGTGTCAGAGTCCACGTTTACAGCTTTGATGATTTTTGAGTATTCTCATATTGGTGGAAGTACCGTGTACGTTTGAAGTGCCAGTAACCTGTTTTCGAAAACTCCCCCTTCACCACTGCTCCCAGAGGGGGGGCCCATCCCCATCTTGTGGGTCAGTACTACCCAGCACCACAGGTAGTGCTGGGGAAGCAGAGGAGGCACCACTGGTCTGGGTCAAAGGTGTGCTGGGACCAGGTGCCACGGCTGGAGGAGGCAAGATAGGTGAATTAGCCTGAACTGGCTTACCTTAACATGCTGTGGTAAATGAAGTATATCAGTAAGTTAAGGTTAGTAATAACCTAACCATTGTTAATATTAACAGAATGGAACATCATAGTTATTAATCAAAATACATTTAATGTATATTATGTGTAACACAAGCTTAAGTAACATAACAGTCAGTATAGTAACAGCATGTCAGTAAGAATTACTTGGTAGCCCCCCCCTCCACCTTGTCCCAGTATTTCATGTCCCGCCCACCCCTCTCCTCTTTTCTATTAATTACGTTAAACCTATAAATATAGGCTAGTACCTCAGGCACCATTTTTAAATCCCCTAGCCCTTATTAGCAATCCCTTGTCTCCGGGCGGTATGCGGTCCGTAAGTGTGTTTTTCTTTGTATGAAATGTACATACTCTGTATATGTGAATAGCTTTGTATATGTTTCTGATAGATAATTAAGCACTATATTTTTTAAACTGTGATACTTTGTCTAGCCATTCTCCAAAGTTGTACGTTTTTTTCCGCGTGGTGTACAAACTGCTCTGAAGGTATCCTCTGTAGTCTTCTGACTAACTAGAGCTGCTACCTACTACTAAGAGCTTCCAGTAGGTTTTACCCAGTAGTTGGTACATTTTCTTCCGCATGGTGTACAAACTGCTCTGAAGGTATCCCCTGTAGTCTTCTGACTAACTAGAGCTGCTACGTACTCCTAAGAGCTTCCAGTAGGTTTTACCCAGTAGTTGGTTGTTTATTTTCAGTCCTTACTGATACTTACATTCTACACCAGTCGCGCTCTATTTTGGGCTCTGGTTTATACATAACTACAACACGCTACTTATGAAAGAGTAGGGTTTTTCCTCCTTTGTCGCTACTCTATGCATTATCCGGAGAGGTCATTATTGAAATATCTTCTTACTTTGTAGTTTATTGAATACGGCAGTGGTAAGCGTACCGTGTTGTGCTCTTATCCGCATGCTACCCTGAGAGTGCATAATTCTAGCATTCTAATCTATGGCGTATGAAAAGTCTTTTTAATCACAACAAGTCGCATGCCTTCTGCATGCTACTAGGAGTAGATCTATTCAGAGATTTAACTGTAAATTCTAATTTTAAAACTGCTAACAGCATCTAAAGAGCTTTTAACAGGATTTACCAGTTATTTTGTTCTTAACAAATCGCACTCCTTCTGTGTGCTACCCAGAGAAAGTTTACTTTGAACTATACTTTTAAACTTGGAAACGGCCTACCGAGAGCTTCTAGCAAAATGTATCTGTTATTTATAAGTGCTGTATAAAAATTATAATTAATATGTGCTGTATCCTCAACCAGTAGCGCTCAAATCCTTCCTCAGATATTTAGTATAGCACTATAACATAGAAATGCAGTTATAAAGGGGTTTCTTAACTATTGATTATATACCATAGCATTACGCAATGTTACCTAGCCTGCCACACTACTATCCCTAGGTCAGATACAAGGATAGGATTTCTCCTTAGTAGCTGCTGTAACTTGCTATCAGGTCAGATATTTTACCACTTATAGCACACTTGACTATGCTCAGGTACACAATGCTGTATTCTCTCACCTAGTTTCACTTTCAGTTATTTTTTTATTATTAAGCTCTAAAATGCTGTTTTTCAGCTAGCTGTGCTAATTTTACTGGCCGGCATGCTATTGATGCACACAATTTGAAATTAAAGCTGTACACCAAAAAAGCGATCACAACTGCTGACTATATGCTGTGTTCTGAACATTTAACATAGATTGTTTGATGTTACTTAATGCCATATTTGCTATGCTATCCTGTACACATTATCTAGCTAGTAACCACCACATGTGTGTTTTTACTGTTTGAAGTTTAACAATTTTTTTTGTAAAGGTATATCTTGACTACCTGTGTTTAAACTGTATTGCATCTCACACTCCATTCATCTACTGACTTGCATTTGTCTTCACCAGTTCTCATCCTACTTCTGCATTGATTTTAACCTAGCTGCCATCTTATATTTTACTACTTCTCTATCTCTCTTTCAGTTTAAAGCCTTGTGCCTGTGTTACAGGCTCTTCCCCTTACTGCAACATAGCAAGATAGAAGGAAACCAATCAAGAACAGAAGGGCATACCCAACAGGAAACCCTATGTGAACTATCTAGACTCTCCTTGCTTAGCCTCACAGTGTAGGAGATAACCTACTGCTTTTATAGGTATTAAACTAACTTTTGTGAGTGCTGAAAGTAGAACCTATTGTAAGGGCCAGCACACCCGAGGACCTACCCCTAGGCCATCTCCTACTTTCCTACTTGTTTTCCTCCTTTACCTCCTATCTTTAGGCTTAAATGTAACTCCCTTTTTACTCCACTAGAGGGCAGCAGAACTCAAGGCATGTAAAGTTGTTTCTTACTGCTAGCCAAACTCCTGTAGCCCTGTGGTGCAGCCTTCCTCTGTTATCCTTGCTAGTACCCTTACTGTATGTAATTACCTCCCTCTGTCAGATAGGTAAAGTATTAACCTTATTAGTGTTTATTATACATACACTAGAAAGCTTATTCAACTGTCCTTTACTACTCCTGTCCTAAAACTCCTTAATTAACTTTCTAAACTAGTTACTTTTCCTGCGTTAGAACTCCTTACTATTACCTCTCTCTCCTATACTTCTTTTCTATACGCTTACCCCTTTATGTCTTTTAATAAGTAATTATAGAAAGCGTTTCTTACCTTCTCTTAGCCTATAGAACACAGTCTCACTGTATAACTGATTGTCTCCCAGCCTCTCTGAGCTGTACCCTGCTCCATTCGCCTTGCAGGCTCAGTCCGCTCCCCTACCCTACCCCCAATTCCCACCCACCCGAAGTAGTCCTAACCTTATACTTCTCTTACCACACCCCCTCCCTCATCTTACCAATCCTACTCGCCAATCTATTTACTAAAGTATCCACACTCATCTCAATTATCTATTACTTCTATAAGCCACTCCTTATTGTAACTTACCACACCCCTTCTTCCTTCAGCCACTAACAATTTGTTCTCTCCTCTCTTTACTCTTCTCATTCACTACCTCCTTGCTTTCTACATCTCTACTCAACTCCTAAAACTTTTTATACATAATCTCTAAAGATGCCTCTAACAGTAAAAACAAACATTACCAAATCCATACTCATAACCATACTATCAACTGCCCTGACCTATGCCTATATCCTCACCTCTTTTGAAGAACCATACTACTACCATTTTAACTACTCTCCTAAACATACAGCAACACACACTTCTATACTACCGATTAGTCAAATTAACGTCAACTCAACTCCCAGCTATCTACTACCTAAATACCATAGATTCTCCCACATTAAATACAATATACCCACAGTAAAGAAAGTGAAATATCTAACCAACTTTATTAATAACTCTGCATTAAGACTCATTAAACCCTCCTTAAAAGATGGTGACATCCACCCTAACCCTGGCCCTACAAATCCACCTACCCTAATAACCCAGCCCATACTCCCCAACTCTTTCCTATAGGGCATCTGAATATCCGCAGCCTTAATAATAAAGTAACCCATCTCCATGCCCTTTTAGATACCCATAGCTTTGACATCCTCTGTCTGACAGAGACATGGTTAAAACCTGAGACCAAAGATAATGAAATCATTCCTCAAGGGTATAATGTACTGAGACAAGACCGTATAAAAAGTAAGGGCGGGGGAGTAGCAGTCTTATTCAAAGATGGACTTCAGATCTCCACTTTACCTTTCTACCCACCTCAAGATAGTAAGGCAGAAGTACTTATCACCAGATTTCAAATCAACCAAAACAAATCTCTATATATCATCTGCATCTACCTGCCAATCGGTAATAATATCAGTACTATAGAGTATATTCTAAGCTGGGTGTCCTCAACTTACCCCCAAGAAACTATTATACTTGGTGATTTTAATACTGATTGGAAAACTGTCAATGCTGACAATCCTACCTCCCATGTCAACCTTCATGGCTTCAGTCAAACTATCACCTCTACAACCAGAATCAATAAACCAAACAAAAAAGAGAGCACCCTAGACTGGATACTTATAAATAGACAAAAACAAACTTACAATGTAGGAACTCTACCTGACGATGTTAGTGATCATACTTTAACCTACATCCTTAGGCATAAAAATGATATCTCAATTCCCCCCATATACAGAATCATATGTACCAGCAAACACTTCAACCCAGTATCATTCCAAAATGAACTAAGTGCCTGTGACTGGAACCCTTTAAAAACTCTACCACTTGAAGAGGCTGTCAATTATCTAAACTCTAAATTCCTATCTATCCTTGACAGGCATGCACCCAAAAGGTCCATCAGAATGAAGGCCAAACCAGCCCCCTGGCTTTCCAAAGAAACCAGACAAAAAATCTTACTTAGGAATAAATCCAGGGCTAAGTGGAGAGCTAACAAAAATATTTCTGATCAACAAATTTTTAAGCAACTAAGAAATAGTACAAAAAAGGCAATACTCATGGATAAAAAGAATTACTACTGTAAACTAAAACAAAATCAACAAAACAACCCCCAGAAGTTCTGGTCTAGTATCAATAAACTCCTTTCCCCAGGGCACTCTGGTACACCTACCCCACTTCAGGCAGACCCAGATACCCCCCCCCCATCAAACTGCCAATGCCTTCAACTCCTTCTTTACAGAAACCATACAAACACTAGCTAGTCAACTTACTCCAGACAACTCAAGCATTCCCACCTCCATACCCAGCACTCTACCAGCATTCTATATGCAACCAATCTCTACCACTCTCATCTACAAACTCATTCAAAAATGTAAGCCTTCTACTCCTTCTGCCAACCAGCTACCTTCTGAATACCTCCAAAAAGCAGCCAAAGTAATTTCATATCCCATATCCATCCTCATAAACAGAACCATTAAGGAAGGAATCATTCCAGACATCTGGAAAATCTCCCATATTATCCCCCTTCACAAAGGTGGTAACTCAAATGATTACTCTAACTACCGGCCAATAGCTCTTTTATCACCCTTAGCAAAAATCATGGAAAAATGCATTCACCAACAACTTTTAAACCATTTAACTCAAAGTAACACAATAGCTAAGTGCCAGCATGGTTTTAGGCCATCACATAGCACTACTACCACACTGTTTTCCTTTACAGAGGTTATAAATAGAAATTGCAATAACAACAACTTCTCATCTGCACTCTTTATTGACCTTTCAAAAGCTTTTGACATGATAAACCATACCCTTCTTATCAACATTCTTGACTCCTTTTCCCTTGACTCTCTGGCTATTAAATGGTTCATGTCCTACCTAACCAATAGACAACAAGCAGTTCTCTGGGAAAATAATATATCATCCCTTCTACCAATCACCCTCAGTGTCCCTCAAGGCTCTATTCTAGGCCCACTCCTTTTTTCTCTTTTTATCAACGACCTCCATGTAGCAATCCCACAAGCCACCTGCATTCAATATGCAGATGATTCAACATTAATATGCTCGGCAAGCTCCCCATCTGAACTACATTCTCTGATTCAGAATGTATTCAACACAGTTGAAACATGGTTCACAAAACATTGCCTCATTCTCATTGCTAAAAAAAAACAAGCGCCTTCTCTTTACACCCACCAGTAAGTCCTCCCATATAGATTTCTCTGTCATTTCCAATAATCGCACAACCATATACCCCGACTCTACCACCAAGTTGTTAGGAATTACTATTGACAATAACCTTACGTTTGATATCCACATAAATAATACCATAAAAACTGTCAACAGAAAAATAGGCTCCTTATATCAAATCAAAACTTTCCTAACTCCAATAGCCAGAACCAAGATTGCACACTCCCATTTAATTTCAACTCTTCTATATGCCTGTCCCATATACACTAACCTCAAAAAAAATAACCTTGTCAAACTAGCTCATGCCTACAACAGCATCGACAGATTTGCCACTGGCAATCCCTTTAGAACTCACCACTGTTTAAATCTAATGCAGCTATGCTGGCTTGAACTTCAAAACCAACTGAATATCTCCCAACTAACCATTGCCCACAAGATATTTTATCAACCTAACAGCACTCCTATACTATCTAATCTCATAATCCCCTATAAAAATCTAAACTCCCTACGCTCTTCTAACAAACTTCTAGCTAGCATAACCAAGACTAACAACACGGCTGGTGATTCCCTGTTTTCTAACATAGTGGGAAAAAACTGGAACCTACTCCCCAACGAACAAATTCACTTTCTTCCTTACCTCTCTTTAAACAAAACCTCAAAAGACACCTTAAAACGCATTGGTTATGCCCCTGCAGTAACCCTGACTAACCTTCTGGTTTTGCTAATATTATTTCCGCCTCCTACTATATATTCCAAACTCTAATGCATACTCTTTGAAGCAGAACAGGAACTGGTGAACATAATAGAACATACTGGTGGAATCTATCCTGTTGATTATCACAAAACATTCTTATTTTCATAATTTTATCATACCCTTTTGTCGCTTTTATTTGTGTAAATAATTTAACACATACTTTTGTCACTTTTATATTAGTGTAAATACCATCTTTTATCTCCATTTTTTATTCACTGCTTCTTGTATTTTTTATTGAACTACTTTCATTTACTATGTAGCAACTATGATTTGCATCCTTTGTATTGTATTTTAAATTTATAATCAAATTGTTTACTACTGGAGCTTTTCTCCCCGGGCCTCTACTGAAAATGGAAATATATCCAGTTAGACTAGCCCGGTTAACAAATGTAAAATAAAAATAAAAAATAAAAAAAAAAATTAAATGATAATGCCAACAAAACAGTTTTAGTTTAACAAAATGTATGTTAATAGCAAAACAAGCAAAGAAGGCCCAAATAGGGGTGGGAGGATGACATAATGGTTAAGGTGTTTACCTTAAAAACACAAGGTGCAGGGTTTGATTCTCACATGGGGTAACTGGCTAGGCTTCAAATGGCCCAAAAGGGCAGTTAGCCTAGTACTAATCTATGAACCTAATCTATAATTAATTGTGTGGTGTGAAATAAATCCAAGATAAACGATAAAAAAGCACACAAACAGAAACATAATTGAGTAAAACAACCACCAAGTAAAAATGAACTTCGCTTTCACTATATAAAATAGCTTCTTTAGACCAAAAGTGAGAACATACAACATCCACATTTAAATAGTATTCCATCACTGCCTGTTACACAACTAACCAATCATAAGAATCCCATATTTAAAGATATAGACATTTGATTTTTATGATGACGTAAAGATGTTTAAGACTCAGGACCATAAGCTTTCAACTAGTCTGTTTAGAAAGGAATGTTATCATTCTGCTTATGTACATCGGAATAGTATGCACCCCTCACATATAATTTGAAATGTAATTAAGGGGCAAGCCATGAGGGCATCATGACTCCACGTTGATGAAACTGATTTTCAGAATAGTATGTCTGTCCTACACAATGATTTCACAAAGAAGGGATACAAAACTGAAGAAATAGAGAAGGGTATTAAGGAAGCCCACTATGCTAAGGAATGACAGGGCTAAGCCTTTCTTTGCTACACCAATAAAAGATAATGTTAGGAGTACTAGGGTCAGCAGTACAGTGAGAGTCCCCCTCACTTTCAGTAGTGGTATAAATGCACTTAGGAACATCAGTTCTAAAAATTGGCATATTTTACTTACGGATCCCTCTATATCTGAGATAGTTGTGGGTTGCCCTACTTTTTATTACAAGAATAAGAAAAACCTGAAAAGGCTACTTTGTTACCACAAAAGACACCAAAACAGGCATCTTGATTTAGGTACCCATAGATGCAGAAAATGTAATTTTTGATTTTTCTCAGCATTGATGGAACATTTTTTCATCCTGGTATGGGGCGGGAGTTTCATTTCTCTGCTTTAGCTGTCTGTAATACTATCATTGTGGTGTATCTCACTTTTTGTGAGGCATGCTCTTCATTTTATGTTGGCAAAACAAACCACAAGTTCAAAGAAAGAATCAGAGACCACCTGCATTGTATACATAAGGGGAACATAGTAAATGCCCTAGCAAAGCATGTTAGTACATTTGGAGCTAATCACAATTTTAAGTTTATAGCTATAGATTTGGTGGAGACTGACATTAGAATGGGGGATGTAGAAAATGAGACTGAGCTAACGGAGATTAGATGGATAATCTCACTACAGTCTCATAAGGGCCATGGATTAAATGAACATATCCATTTGCACCCCGTTTTAAAATCTAGGGGTCTGAGGAAAAAATATTTCTGTAAACCTATATGATTTTATTTTGATATTTTTCATATTTTTCTTTTTATATATTTCTTAAAAGTATTTTTTTATGCTTCATAGAAATCAAGTGTCTGTATTTTAAATATGTGATTCCTGCAATTGGTTAGTTGTGTAACAGGTAGTGATGTAATTCTATTTAAATGTGGATGTTGTATGTTGTCACATTTGGTGTGAAGAAGCTATTTTATATAGCGAAAGAGCTCACTAGTTTTACTATTAAATAAGTTCATTTTTACTTAGTGGTTGTTTTACTGTTGTGTTTCTGTGTCTGTGTGCTTTTTTGTCATTTAAAATATATATTAATATTGAATCATAATAACACATAATAATAAATCACATTTTACCAAAATATAGTTAGTTTAACAAAATATGTTAATATTAAATCATAATAATAAATAACAGTAATAAATAAATGAAGATAAGGAATGGGGAGAGACAAAAAAATTCCATTACTGACAATGCGATTATATACCTTAAAACACTGATAATAAATACTCTACAGGTGTGTAGTGTCAGTTTTGAGTACAGTGACTACAATTATCCTATAGCTGATGTAGCACGTACATACCTCTCAAGCTGTTAGCATGGGTCATTATGGGCCAAGCAATAACAAATGCAGGTACACAACTACACAGAATAGTTACACATAATGTGGACTTATGTAACTACCAATGTGTTCTGTAAGTGAATTTGGTAATACATTGCATTGCAGGTAATCATTTTTCTGGTACTCCTGTGACAGACGGGTTAGGCAGTTTTAATTACATTACAAGAAGTCGTGACACTTGAGAGGCATGTTTGTGTACAGCACATAAACTAGACAGACGTCATGCCTTAGTTGGCAGGCATGGAAATAGAACCCAATAGCTGTGACTGCATGGGGACACTGCAAATAATGTAAAAATTGTCTGCAGCAACTTAGTACAGACATGCAAGGAATACAGCAGTACTGGAGATATTTAGACAGATATATTTAGGAATTAACAAGGCTGATTAACACTTTATTGGTATTGATGATAAGTGTCTGTTTAATCTAAACACAATATCTGATCATAACATTGGCTACCTCAAACATGTACCTTTTGTTCCTGGAGTGGGAGAAAATGAGAGCGTTGAGTGACTGATACTAGCCTGCATACAGCCTTGAACCATACTATGAGTTGAGCTCTGCATGTTACAGGACATTCATTTTGCATTCTAGAACTATTACAGTGCTATACTTGACTACGGTGACAGTAGAACACACATGCATGGAATACAGCCGTACTGCATTTATTAAGACAGATTTATTTAGGAATCAGTAATGCAGCTTAGCACTTTATAGGTATCGCTAGTAAATTACTGTGAAGTCCTCAAACAATATTTGCACATAGAGTGGGTTACCACACCCATATACCTTTATTACCTGGAATAGGAGAAAAAGAAAGCATTATTTGACTGATATTGGCCTGGAGACAGCCTTGGACTGTACTATGAGTTGAGCACTACAGTTTCCAGGCCATTCATTTTGCATTCTACAGCTATTACAGTGTTACACTTGACTGCAGCAACCTTACCATAGACAAGCAATGCATATAGCTCTACTGCAATGATTATGACAACACAATCCTGCTGTACACCATTTTGTTTATTGTTATTGGTTTTGTTTATTGTTTATTGCAATACAGTTGTTATTGTTCATTTATTGCACTACAGCTCTAATTGCCCATTTATTGCATTTCAGCTCTACTTATCCATTTATTGCACTACAGTTTTTATTGTCTAAACTTTATTGCAGTAAATACTTTAGTCTTTCTTGCTTATTGCACTACAGTTGGCATAATAAATCTGTACTTACCACACTCATGATGCAACCTGACAAGGCGCCCAGCATGGGACTCAACATTGCGAGTCCTGTCAGCTGCAGCTGTTGGGAGAGAAGCACACCATTATGCATACCAGTTTTGCAGACATTCAGCTTGCATTTTGGGAAAACAATGGAAAACATGCTTACATATTTGTGGGGCATACCCACCTCTTGCCTCTTGGACCCAAATGTCCAAGGTTCCCCTCTTTCTCCTCTTCAGGTCATCATAATGGTGGTGACACTACTTGCCAGTGCAGGGGATACCAGCAGCACTGGTAAGTTATTGGGCCAACCCATCCCAGGCCTTCACCTTACATTCTGAGCCCTGGAAACTCCCTGCATCAGCCTGAGTTCATAATTCTTTACCAGGAGCCCAACACAGACCCTGGACTCCTGCACACCCCATTTCTGTGCCAGAAAGCATGCATGTTCTCCAACACCTCCTGGCTTATCTGTAAATAATCAGACTCCAAAGAATGGTACATAATTCCCACCTATTGTGCCTAATATAGGCTGTTCTTCTGCCCTTACACATCATTGAGCAACATTCAAAAAAGCACCATGTCACTTAGCAGCATACAAATCAGCTAAGCAGAGCTGAGCAGTGTAAAAACTCGCACAACTGAGGTTTTAGCAAAGCTTAGCACCGCGGACACATTCAAAGCCGTCAGCATGTCTGAGCAGTGCTCAGCACAGTACAGCAGTGCCATATTTCACAAAATTGTTTTTAAAAGTAAATATAAATACTAGATTAAATTACAGACATCTTATGATTGCTACGGACTCGATCCCAGGAACTACTAAGCATTAGGTTGTAACTCTACCCATTTAGCTACTTGGATATTATGAACAGACATACTACTGGGTTACCTGTTAGTGTTGCTGAGCACCATGCCTCGCCATGCAAACACTCAAACAGATCCACAAATAAATAATTATTTACATCCTGTTTCTATTTTTAGATGTCTGGCAGGTGTTAGCTATGTATGTGTAAGTGCTGCTCAACTCTGCAGTGAGCAGCACAAATGGCAAGTGCAAATAAAAAAAGTTATATATAATTTTGATAACTAATTACATCTGGTTTCTATTTTTAGATGTGTTGCAGCTGTCAGCTGTCTATATATGAGCACAGCTTGGCATTGCTGCGCTCTGTGCCAAGCCACACAAACATACAGAAAGGAAAACAAAATTCATAAAAATAAAATATTAGACATTTACAGTAATTCACAGCATTCCAACAGTAGCAGTGAGCATTATGGGGAGCCTCACCCTGTACATAATATCTGACCAGACATCCACAACCACGGGTAGCATCTACACTTCTCCCTACACAGATTCAATATCACTGTTCCTATGCTCTCCCTTGGCAGTGTGCTATCATTAATATGCATGGAATGTTGCCAAGTGGAAACTATGGCTGTGTATGGATGGACCTATGTTGCAACATTGAAAGTACATTTCAGCAAAACATACATAAGCGAACTCACTTTCGCGAAAGTGCATTTTATCGAATGCACTTTCACGAAAAAAACAAAATGCAAAAAAAACTACACAAATGAAACACTACTCACATTTATGCAGGGGGGCAAGGCCCCTTGCACCCCCATGTGGTGGGCTGTGCCCCCACATCCCACTACTTTAATATTCTTACTCCAAGATTGCACTACAGTGGGGAAAAGGGAATATTCCCTTATCCCAACTGTACCACGATCCAAGCAACAGTTTGCTTAGTTGTACAATCAACACTACATGTTGATGTACAACTAAATCTATATGCAAACTGTGTGTTGTTTTTTTTTCTTTTTTTTTTGCGAAAGTGCATTTTTGATAAAATGCACTTTTGCTAAACTGAATTTGCTCAAGTATGTTTCAGTTAAACAGACCCATATGGATATACTCCATGTTGGCTCTACATGGTGCTTAAACAGATTTTATTAAATCCTGAGGATGATGTTTTGGACAATATAGTTTTGCCTGAGGTAGGAAGAAGAAAGGATACTGCACCATGGAAGGACTATATGTTTTGAATTGTACACTGCAGCATGAAAGAAAATGCACATAGACTTTAGAACTGCTGACACTGCCAGTGTTGAAATTAAGTATTTTTTTCTATCTGTGTGTAAAGTAATGCTAATATAAAAAGGGTATTTGGAGATAGAAATGTGTGGACTTGGGTGGAAAGTGTTAGGAACTTAAAGTATGATAGAGGGAAGGATGTAGCATGCTCAAAATGTAATAAATGTTTATTTAAAAATAGGGACTGTGAGATAGTAGGGCCTGCCAAAGGCCTGTTTTTTTTTTTTTTTTTTTTAGATGAAAGGCATTTAGTGTAGGACTTTTAAGAAAGAAGATGCGGGCAATGCAGAGAAAGGGACATACTGTTACAGCTAACAATTGTGAACCAAAGTGTGGTAAATGAAATATCCAAGGGCTATTTTTTTTTTTTTTGCTTTGACTGCTCTATGTTTCAGGACAAAGAAAGAGCTGAAAAATGTACTGAAAATACTAGCAAAGAAAATAAGACTGATAATTTTGTCAAAGAAAATATAATAATGCAGAAGAAATCGAGTTAAATATTGTAAAAATGGATGTTGATATAAAGTAAAATAATAGGCATGAACTACTGGGAAATGAGGAAGGACAGGAGGGGACTCTGACATAGGAGAAGAGCAAGAACAAAATAAAAAATCAATAGGAAGAAGGAAAAGAAACATACAAGTTATAAAAAGAAGCAAAAAAGGAAAGGGATGATATAAAGATACTAAGAGTTAATGTGAACAGTATTAAAATGATATCAGGGAGTAAATGGTAATTGGATGGTGTAAGAAGGTGACAGCTGAAATCGTGTTTATTTGTTGTAAGATGTGTTAAAAAAGAGAAAACAGAACTGAGGTCTTGTAGGAAAACAAGATTATATGGTATGTAGTGAATGAAGAATGGTCAGGTATAGGGAAACAAGATTATACGGTATGTAGTGAATGAAGAATGGTCAGGTATAGGAAAACAAGATTATACGGTATGCAGTGAATGAAGAATGGTCAGGTATAGTAAAACAAGATTATATGGTATGTAGTTAATGATGAATGGTCAGGTATAGGGATTTTGATATGAAATGAAGAAATTAAAACAAACAGTCTCAGTGGTTTCCCTGGAAGTCTCACAAACCCAATACATCAATATACTGGGTTCAAAAATAAATAATGAAGAAACGTCTCTATGTGGAAGACCTAAGATTCTCTAGAGTTCAGGCACCTAATAAAAACCATACTGTGAATATCCCACCTAACAATAGGTGGTAGAAATACTTTATTTAAAGACTTTCCAAAGTATAAATCGACTAATGAAACTAGAGAAGCACAAGCTACTTCAAGTCACATCTTCTTTATTAAAAACACAGAAACAAGTGATCCAAATAGTAGTTGAAAAAAATAGAATGAAGTGTAGAAATTCACCATTCCATTTATGTACCTGTTTAAAAGCATGGGAGTGGTTTACTAGGGTAGCTGTGTTGTAAAAGATAATTAGCATATTTACTTGCTAAATATTCCTTCCCCCATACACCAGTGTGATATCCACCCTACATCAAGCTCTGTGATTCCAGGATATGTTAAAGTAAAATAAACAAAAAGTTAAACTAAAACTTACACATTAATAATTGCTAAAACTTCCTGAAAGCATTTCATTGTAGTATCTGAGAAAAAAAAAAGAAAAAGTTAGCACAAGTCTTCAAAATTCTTTAGAAATCTTTGCTACCAACATTCAGAAACATTTTAACATAGATTGCTTTTGTCCATTAGAACTTCTTCAGGTTTGTGTATCAAGTGGGAAAAACAACTAAAAAGTAAAAGTTAAATAATATAAAATACTACATTTTGTTGGGCTAAAAACAATACATATTAAAGTTAAAAAACAATATATAATACTACATTTTGTTGGGCTAAAAACAATACATATTATTTACAAAAATATAGTACAAAAAACAAATCCTAAATAAATACCTACCATACACTCATTTAACAAAATTGTCTAGAAAAAGTCCCCAACTTCATAGAAATCTGTTCCTTCTTTGGTTTATTGCAGGGGTTGGGAGGGTGGCCTAATGGTTAAGGTGTTTGCCTTACAAACACAAGGTGCAGGGTTTGAGTCTCACAAGGGATAATTGGCTAGGCTTACAATGGCTCGCAAGGGCAGTTAGCCTAGTACTAACCTATGAACCTATGAACCTATTTCTAACATCATCTGATAAATCACTCCAAGGATATACAAGAAAAAAAATCTTGCATAACTTGTTTCATAACATTCATTCCTATTCTCACTACGTTCATCATTTTTTAATTTCCATACCTTTACCATATTTACATATTCCTTTCTTTCCATGTTTTCTTCTTTGTTAATTCTTTTCCTTTTTACTTGTTTGCATGTCTCTTCATACTTCTCATATAACAATTTTCCTACCATTTTATTCTCCATTTTTCACACTATTGATAACCAAAAACAGGGGCATTGATGCTAAAAAACAAGCAGTAGGATTCAATAAACTTCATGTAGGCTTCACGAGAAGCAGGAGTGATTACATATTCATGCCACTCAGTGCGTTTAAACTTAAACAAACACAATTTCATGGCTGACAACAGTCTTGCTGGCCAGGAAACTATGTAAACATAGATAGCAAACCTGTTTACCTCAACTAGGTAACTAAGTTAGCAGGATTGCACAGAATGCCACAATGATACCAGAATATATTATATAGCAGTGTATATGTTCCAAACACATTACAGGACAGTGTATACATTGGAGAGTATTGTGGAGTCCCATTCCAGGCACCCTGTACAAAAGTTGTGTAAATGATCTGTAAGGGTACATGGACTGCCACTTAAAATAAACAGTTAGGGGAGGTATGTGTATTAAACAGGGACACACAGATGAATTGTAGGAAAGAACACAAGGAAAGAGGACAGGAGAGGGGAAACATTTTAATGTACAGCAGATGAAGGCATGTAAATGGAAGACAGTTGTAGCCAGAAAACTAATCCCACACTGACATGGTACAGTACAGACTGCACAGTGAAAATGTATATTATGCGACTGTCAGACAAGGTGACATGCAGAAGATGTGTTTGTGATATAAACATCCTGACATGAACAATGGAGAGGACATCTATCAGGAATGTCATATACAATTGGGGTTGGGTGCATATTGTGAAGCTGGGGAAACTGATTTGCCTGAATATGACTGTAATGTCAACAGAGGTCTCCAACAAGTGGAACACAGTTCAGGCTTATGGACAGCAGTAAAAGAAGCACATACAGTCATGGACAATATCAGAATAATCCCACCAGTAATCCCATGTCTATGATATATGCGATTCTGAGTTATCATAGATGGTTCTATATGAACACAGTTGTACAACAATTATGACATGTCAGCAATTCAGCAATCTATGAAGGTAATCAAGCACACCATCCTGACATTGTAACATCTGCCTGAGGTGTTAGGAGAGACACTGCTATACCTGTGTGTGTGACATCATGATCAATGCAGTCTAGTTGACTGGTGTGCATGATATATATATATATATATATATATATATATATATATATATATATATATATATATATTCACTTTATAATCTCAAAATACTGAAATATCGAATTTCAGTATCTCAACACTATAAAGACAAAAAATCAAAATACCAAAACCTCAAAACTGCGACATTTAAACATACCCCACACCACACAAACACACATACACCTTCATCCCCACACTAAAACAAACAAAAAACACACATACAAACACCTACCCTACATAAAAGCCCCTCTGCACCCCCTATGTGGGGGACTGTGCCCTCCCACACCCCCACTACTTATATATATCAACTCCAAGATCGCACTAAAAATGGCACAAACATGAAACCTACCACTAAACAATCTACATTCCCATCGCACAAACACACATCACATGCATACAAACACCACCATTCTCAACACTTACACACTCACACTCTTACATACATACCTTAACCTACATCTATAACTTCCCAACACACTAACATACAATAAAATCCCTACCCAAAACTCTTACAATAAAAACACTTACCTGAATCTCCAGCTATCCAGTAACACAGCACACCACCATAATCGCTGATTTGACATTTCCAGATTCAGTTATGTGGTCTTTCGTGGAACTGTGCTTTCGCTATTATAGTCTCGAGATACTGAAATTCGATATTTCAGTATTTCGAGATTACAAAGTTAACCTATATATATATATATATATATATATATATATATATATATATATATATATATATATATATACACACACACACACACACACACACACACACACACACACACACACACACACACACACACCAACAACCACAAGTCCTGGTGCCCAAACCAAAACAAGTGCACAGAATGATAGAAATTTCATCCACTAAAGAAAGCCAGCACTCAAAATGCAGCAGATTCAATACAATTTCCTTTTAATAGGAAAAAAAACATCCAAAATAAATTAAATGAAACAGCTTCAAGAAACCAAATGAATTGAACAGCAGACCATTTTTGTAAATACCATCATCAGTGCACCTCAGTGTGATTTGTGTCAAATGCCTTGGCCTGACAAGTTCTACAGGGTGATTGTGTTGTCATCATGTATGCCCTCGATGACTTCTTTAAGGACATCTAAAAGATGTAACAGACATTGATATAGCATTAACAACTCATACATGTCTATAGCATACAACTGGGATATTACTAGTGTCCATTTAGAAAAGGTCTATGATTACATGCTGGTGTACCTCACAGATGAGCAGAGTCAGGATTTGTCTATACATGTATGCATCAGGTGGTGCCCCCCAATGACTCAGATGGATGCATGTGGATGCACACCCTTCTATGGGAACATATTCCATATGGAGGGTGTGTCGAAGTGTGTATCCAACCATGTCAGGTAGGTGTATGTTCTGAGTCACACTATAGGTGATCTGTGATGTCACAGTCCATTAATTCTATGTCATAGGCCTGGATGAAGGTAAGACAGTGCATACTGCCTATCCTGATCTGGCCTAGCCTAGGGTTTGGACACTATCCCCCACACAGGTATTATTGAAAAAATCCCCCAACTGGGGATTAACTCTTGCATCACTAGATGGTTAATCAACTGGCTTACTGACAGAACACACACTGTGGAAGTTGGTGAATCAACCTCTACCAGTAGAGCTGTCACAACTGGTGTACCCCAAGAACCTGCGCTGGGCTCTTTAATGTTTGGAATCTATTTCTCAATGGTCTAGGCTAAAGTATACAGCTTTTGGCTTACCAAGTTTGCTGATTATTACATATTGGGCACAATCATTGAGTCCACCAATGATGTTAACATACTACAGGAGTGGCTAATACAGACAAATGATTGGTGCCAAAGCCACACGGTCTACAATTGAATGCAAAAATGTGTCATTAGTTTTGCCTTCTGCAAAGTGGAATTTCCTGTTAATTACAGCATTAACAACATTCTCCCTATGTTGAAACCCAGTGGTGCAAGACCTGGGAACACATGTAGATAGCAATCTGAACTTCGACCACTAAGTGTCCACAGTGGTATGGAAATATTACTTTGTGCACCTCATAAATCAGGCCATTGTATACAGATCTGGGGATGATATAACTGTCCTGTACTCAAGCCTCATCAGAATACTAATAGAGTATAATGCTCCCTTTTGTATGTACCTTACCAGACACCTGCAGCAGCTAGAGAGACCACAAGGCTTTCTCACCAAGAAAATATAGGGCCTACAAACCATGTCATGTTGTATGCAGATAGACTGAAAGCCCTGTCACTGTAATCTGTATATATAGGATGAGGTGATGTATGCTTGGCCTACAGGCCAGTCTCTGACCCTGCCCTGATGGGAATACTGCACATCTGCAAATCAGTTATATCTGATGACATCAGCAGTATCTGGTGAGAAGAAGATGGTAATGGCAGTGTCCCACATGCTGTTGTAAAATGCTCTCTCTAATGTCAAGCAAATACACAAACACTCACCTATACAGCCCATTTGATTGGGGTGAGAATGGAACTCCTACCTATCCAAGTACACTGACTAGAGAACTCTGTATTTAAGGCAAGCCCCACAGCTCAAGTCTGACTTGGAGAGTATCAGACAACAGTTTATAGGTGATAAAATCAGCAGTGTCTGGTGAGGAGAAGATGGTAATAGCAGTATCCCACATGCCTAATTTATCTCATGTTCTAACAAAGCACCCAATGCCCCTGTCCAGCAGGGACACAAGTAGAATCCCAGGAATGTATTTTCTGTTTTCCATCCAGTTATCCAGGTTGAGCTTAAAAGTTAAGAGAGCAACAGGTTCATAGCTAAACACCAGGCTATCAGTCTGCAGACTACTACCAGAGGTACGAATCATACCCTGAATCGTGTATCTGTGAGGTGGAGCCCTTATCCATTATACCAACCCAGCAAGTGCACAAGCACACGCACCTCCCAGTTGATTGCAGTGAGAACAGAATCCCTACCTAAGTACACAGACTAGAGAACTAAGGCTGCAGGGCAAGTTATAGTGGATGACATCAGCTGTGGATGTTGGAGAAAAGATGTTGGGAGGCCTGCATGAAATGGATGTGTAGGCATATGAAAGTGTCAACACACTGGCCATCCATTGATGAGTGTGCAATGTGGAGTATGTGGTTGTGTTTTACAAACTATATTCAAACAGATGTCCACATTACTACATGCATTGGAAAATCTGAATGTGTATTGTCATTCTAAAGATGTGCATAGTATGTAAGACAACATTTGTTATTTATTTATGTAGTGCAGATGATATATCTGTGAACAAGTACTGAGAGACCAAGGCTGCAGTGAATGGAGGGAGGTAATAGATGGCTGCATTGCATATATATGTATTTTTCTTAGATAGTGTCTTCCTTTTGATTATGTTTCCATATGTAGTTTCATATCATGAACAATAAATGGAGAGTAAACAGAAATAATACATGCTATTGTCCATTTTGCATAGTGCATCATAGAGCAGCAGGCTTGAGTGATGGTTGGCAAAATGTTTGCACATGCAAGATACACATTTCAACCACTTTTCCTGTTTACTCATAGCTAAGAAGTGTGCAAACATGAGCTTCATTGCTAAAATTATGACAGTTCTCAGTAATGAGTGTATGAAACACACCCACTGCTTAGTTGACTCTGTGGCAGCAGGTGTAAATGCATTGACATATTTCTTTTATACTGCACCACAGAAGAGCCATTCACCATTGTTAGATTATCATATACTGTCAAATCAAATGCTTGACACATAAAGCAACATATTTGTCAGGTAACTTACCAAAACCTTAGAAACCTCCTGAAACCACTAAACCACCATGTCAGCACCAACCACTACACATAAAATACATATCACAGTGTCTTCATAAGCAATCTCCTAAGGTGAAACACCACACATTCAAATATCTTGGCCATAGGAGACACCATTGTGAGACACATGGACACCCCCCTCACCAGGTTGGATAAAAAGAGGGTTGCAGTATGTTGCCTGCCAGGGGCTAGGATTCACCAGATAATGCAGGCACTCTGGTCACACCACCACAAGTGTCATTATGACTCAGTCATAGTCCGTGTGGGTGTGAATGACTTGAGATGTACCTTACTGTACTATATGAAGAGAGACATGATGGACCTCTCTGAATACATATAGCAGGCAGGTATGAACCTTATATTGAGCAGCATTCTACCACCACCAAGTATGATAACACAATACAAAAAGAAAATGATTGATTTCAATAACTGGTTTAGCTACTGGTGTCATTCCAGAGATTTAATAGTTTGGGACAGCATTCACCATGCTGCTTTGTTAGAGATGGTCTGCACCTGTCCTGAACAAGAAATTAGCTATCTCCAAATTGCCTTTTTTTTTTAGGCAGTGCCAAACCAACAGACCTATAAATGTAAGAAATTCCTCTAATGCCAAGCTGAAGGTACTACTGCGCAGTACTAGGACTCTTAACAAGAAACTGCACTCCCTGGAAGATCTCCTCACCCTGGAGAATGCTAATATTGGTGCAGTTACAGATACATGGTTCAAGGCTGCTCACATTCAAAATTGCATGGCATTGAGTGGTTGAGCCATGTTCACTTTCCTAACAGGGCACAGCAAGTGGCTGATGGGATACACAATTCTCCCAGTCTCACATGCTGGTAATATATGTGAAAAGGAAAATGACAAGTCAAAGTTGGGTCACGTCAGTGGGACTGCAAATTACAAAGAAGATAACTCTTGTCTACTTGTGCAAATGCACCAAAAAGCTATTTGAAGTGCTTTACCTTCTTAGAAAGAATGACAGCAATACATCACAGGATACCACCCACTTATTCTATAGTTCTTATAGGCTCACAAGAGATTACTGGGCCAGTGGATCAATAACCCTCACAAGCCTAGCCATTCTTACTCAGAATTTACCAGATTTTCAATCCCTATGGGTTAAAGGATAGCTTAGGTTTGTCCATGTGCCTTTGAGTATTTTACAGACTGCCCCTGTCCATAATTGACATGTGTGCTACCCAGGGAGCGAATTTATGTCCTACCATCCATGTCACAGACCAGGCTTAGATCCCTAGATTGGGTGACCCTTGTGCAGTTTGTCTTGCAAATTTGTAACAGTTCTATCAGGCTGGATTTGAGAGTGCATTGTAGGTTATCCATAGATCATCCCTTAATAATTATAATTGGTAGAAGTCAGAGTAAAGGGATAGTGCTTTTAGATGATCAACATAAGACATGTTGTTTACACCATTTATTTTCTAGTAAGGAACGTTTGGGATCACTCCGTTTGTTGCAAGTGCCTGGTCAAGTACTTGTCAAAATGAGCATTGTACTTGATTATTGGTCTTATCATTTTCAGAGTACAATGGTACTATAACGTTCTTGAATATGTATGCCTTACCTTTACTTATAAGCTGTGCCACATAGAAGGACTTCCTCACCACTGTTTACACAGGGTGGTCAAAGTTCAGGATACCATCTATCTGTGTGCCTAGATCTCTTCTCACCTCTGAGTTTGCTCTTAGGGGTGTGCTATTAATGTTGTAAAATTACAGTGGTATTTCACTTCTCAAAGGGTATAATTATGCAATGTTTTGCATTTAGGTTTAGGCCATGGCTTTGGCACCAATCATTTGTCTGAGTCAGACCCTTCTGAAGGATATCTACATCACTGGGGGATTCGGTGATTGCCACCCACATTACAGTCATCAGCAGACTTGGCTAGTCAAAGGTCTTCTACATTAGCCTTGATTTCAGAGAAGTACATTCTGAAAAGGACAGGTCCCAACACTTAGCCCTGTGGCACTCCACCAGTAACTGGTCCCATGACAGATATGGATTCTCCCACTCTAACAACATGTGTCCTGTATGCGAGACATTTGACTATACATCTGGTGGCATAGAGATTTGTGACCAATTTTGTGAGTTTATCTATAATACCTGAGTGGGGAATTGTGTCAAATGTGATAGCCAAGTTAAGGTAGGCAGTATGTACTCTTTTATCCTCATTCATGGCCCTAGTGACTTTCTCAAAGAAGTCCACCAAATTGAGCAGGCATGACCTGTCCTTGATGAAGCCAAACTGGTTGTGTACATTGTTAAGAGATTTCCTATGTCATTGTTTATTAGGTCCAATATTATTCTTTCCATGGTCTTACATATGAGACTAATCAAACTTATAGGTATGTAATTTCTCGGGTCTTTTGATGGTCTCCCTTTATGCAGATGACATGACTGGTCATGTTTCAAGCTATTTGAGGCACTCTGGAAGATTGTCAGGACTCATCAAAGCCATGTGTTTAGATTTAGAGGGTGCAGTATTGACCTGTTCTTTTGTGATAACTGGTAGAGGAATGGTGGAGGGTATTTCTTGGGGAGTAACTAGACTGATGGGGAGGTGAAAGCTGAGATGAATTTATCAGCCAGCAGATTTGCTACATCTTCTGGTTGGGTATAGCTGATGCCATCTAGAAATAACTTTGCACATTGTTGGCTGTTGCCATTAAGATTGTAGACATAATTGAAGAATGCCTTATTGCTAACCTTAGCTTGGGAGGCTATTTTCACCTCAAAATTCACTTTTGAAGGCTTGCCTAGTCCCCTGATTTGCTTGTTTAGACTAATGAGGGAGATTTTGCTCTGTTGTGCACATTCTCCTCTATTTCCAGACAGGAATTTCTTTCTTTTGTTGGACAATTAATACCAGACGTCCACCAGGGTGACTTTTTTTCGCAGTTTGTCCTATGCTTATTTCAGTCAGGCCCTGATGTTTACATGCAGCTGTTTATACAATTCATACAGAGCTTTTGTGTGCACCTCCACATAAGCTTCTGTGTTTTCTAGGTTTGGGAGAGCTAGGAAATTAATTACGCCATCACTTATTAGGGGCTACTGTGCCTTAGAAACATTCTTAAAGTTTTTGGGGTTAGGTGGGGCTTCTAACTTCACTTTACTTCAAGGAAGACTGCTTTGTAATCTGATCTAACTAGTGAGGACATTACACTGGGGATGGCAGGAATGCAACACTCTCCCATATTTCTGAGCATCAGGTCTAGGATATTTGTACACCTAGAGGAAGTGCATACTAGCTGCTCCAGGACATTTGCACTGACAAAGTAAAGACATTTTTGAGCCTGCATATCAATGGTCATTTATGCTTCCCAGTTAACAGAGGGGTAGTTGAAATCATAAAAATGAAACAGCCAATCCTTGGTCAGGATGGTGGCAAGTAACCTCAGTATCTCCAGGAGTAACTGAGGGCAAAATAAAAAAAATAGGCATCACTTGCCTGGGGTAAGCTGAGTGGGGAGTTGCTACTGGGGAAGAATCTCATGTAGTAGTGGGTACCTCCTTATCTTGTGGTCCTGGGGTGCTCCTTCCTTCAGCATCCTGTTGGTTTCAGGTCCCTCTGGCAAGAAAATCTGTAGTGCTTATGCTTGGTTAGAATGAAGATCAGTACTCGGTTCAGTTTTAATTGGAAGTTTCTTTACAGGTAGATGAGCGCTGTTTAGTTGAAATCACCCATGAGTATGGTATTAGGCTGAATGATAAGTGATCCTAGTAAATTCAAGTATGAGTTATGGTTTTTCTGGTTGAGGGTGGGAGGACTGTAGCTAGCAAGGATATCATAAGGGATTTTTCCTATGGTTAGTTGGACACGGAGTAGCTCAAGCATGTCATATTTTTTGATTAGTCTTGAGGTGTGCTTATCCTTTATATAGGTGGACACACTTCCACCTTTTGTCCTTTCATGAGCAGTGGATAGCTGAAATGTGTGAAAGACATTATAACCTTGCACTGCCAGGGTGCTTTCCATGGCTTTGAACAATGTCTTAGTAACTGCACACATGTCAGCACTCTCCAAGGTGAGGTTTACTTCCAGGGAATGTAGTTTCTTGTTAAGATGCCTAACACTGAGCAGTAATACCTTTAACTTTAGCTTATCATGAGTTGATTTTGCTATGTTGTAAGGTTTATCTATTTGGCAATGTCTAAAAAGGCACTATAATGCATATATTGTTTTGGCCATATCTGAATGACTAGTGGTGACAGATGAAGGCCACCCCTGCAAAGCAGTGTAGACTGTCAAATATGTTCTCCCAAGCTGACAAATATTAGACCCTCTTGGAGTGACACAAGTAGCTAAGCCAATTATTAAAATCAATAATTTTCTGCTGTTATTGTGACATCATCCTTGGAGATGGTAGAATGTTGCTTAATGCTTGGCTCATACTTGCTGTGACATATTCTGACAGCTCAGTCATGGCTGTCTTGAGGTACATCTCAGGTCATTTACACCCATGTGGACTATGACTGTCTCACACTGGTACGTGGAGTTTAGTGACCTGAGTGCTTGTGTGATAAGTAACTAACTATAACCTTCTGCCTGGTGAAGGGGACATACATCAGTGCGGCTCATACTGGCGTATCCTATTACCAGAATAGTAGGTTGTGTGGTGGTACGCCTTATGAGCTTGGTCATTTACACACTATGAGATGTAGTTCAAACAAGCAAACCATTAAGTCAAAGGTTGGTTCAATGACAAATACAGCAAAATAAATAAATAAATAAATAAATAGATAAAACAAGTAAGAAGTAAACCCACGAAACACAGCTGGTAAAAAATGAAGTTTTATTAAAAGAAATGGTAAGCACTTTCATGCAACAATGCACTTTTTCAGATCATGATAAAAAACACAGTGCAAAGTAACTAAGTAAATGAGTTAATTTATGTCCTTTAAGTGCAGGCATTAAAGGTATACTGACATTCAAGCCAGGAACTCTGTATGCTTGTAAGGCAAAGATCCAATTCATTTCTGCTCTCTCTACATTATTAACAATATCCCCACCTATCAAGTCATTAATGAGCATCTATAAAACTAAAAATGAAAAACTATGCATGGAGAAAGCATCAACATGTTTAGCCAAGGCACCTCCTACCAGTTACTGGTTGTACAAACACTTTAGTGTCAGATATATACCCACATGCTGTACATGAATGGCACACATAGGTGCCCCTTCTTTTGAACATCAATGACCTATTATTAATGGAGGATTAAATTGATTGCTATCAAAGCTGCCTCTTTTTTTAGATTTGTTCCTAAGTTTTATGCTGATTGCACACCTAAAGACTTAGTGTATTTGGCTATCTGTAATGATTGTGCTTGTTTTTATGTAGGCAAGACCAACCTTTCTCTTAAAGAACAGATTTTAGAGCATGTTAGGGATATTCGTTATAGACATCTAAATACTGCTTTAGCTAAACATGTTGAGAGAGGGTGTTGATGGAGAAATACAGAGAGGGTCAGAAGGAGTTGCACTGTGTCTTTGTGGACTTGGAGAGAAAGCATATGACAGGGTGCCCAGAGAGGAGTTGTGGTATTGTATGAGGAAGTTGGGAGTGGCAGGGAAGTATGTAAGAGTGGTACAGGATATGTATCAGTGGGAGTGGTAAGCACTAGGTAACCTGTCTACCACATAAGGAGTGGTTCTTGCCCAGAAATTGTAGTTGTTGGCCGTTTGGGCAATCTCTTCCATCTCTCTCAACTTTCTGATTTGAAAACTGCATTTGCACTTGTTTCTGTCCTGTAACTCGTCGAGTGCAGATACAGATTCTTAGTTTTAGCACTTAAATTTGCTTATTCATGCTCAGCACTTGTTCAGAACTTGTAGGCACTAAATAAGCTACTAATTACCATGGCACTCAATCTTCCTCATTACCTAGGGGAAAACAGTTTTTGTACTTACTTTTCTCACCTGCTTAGAGAAAAACAGTTCTTGTACTCACTTTCCTCGCTTATCTAGAGGAAAATAGTTTTTTATTCAGGCATGTCCAAAGGTGAGCTCCCAGTGTTCTCTCCTGTCTATCTGATGAATCTGGGCATCTTGAGGCAATGTAGAAATTGCCTCATGTACACAGACAACCCTCTCCACCTACCACCCAACACTATAACCTGTGAGAGATGCACCTATCTAGCCAAACTGGAGGTAAAGCTCTCTACAACCAAGACTGAACTTGACAGTCATGAGGAGAAGGTAAATTATGCACCACACCACACTCATCACATAGTCTCACTAAATCTATAACACCAAAATCCACACATAGTAACACAAAAACATTTGCGGAGGCTCTCAGTAATAATCTGTCTAAGCAACAGAGACCTCAAAAGCAGAAACGCAAGCAACCTCCATCCCCCAACACAACCCAAATGACACATAGCCCACAGACTCAACCATAGCCAATAAGGCAAAACAACGTACCCAACACACTAGTCATAGGTGACTCTATAGTCAGGCACACTGATGTCCCACTCACCAGGCTAAACAAGGAGAAGGTTACTGTCAGCTGCCTGTCGGGTGTCAAGATCCACCACATAACCCATGCACTCAGGTCACTCCACAACAAGTACAAATATGACTCTGTCATTGTCCATGTTGGTGTGAATGACCTGAGATGTATCTCCCTGGACTATTTATTTATTTTTATTTTACATTTGTTAACCGGGATGGTCCGACTGGATACATGTCTTTTTTCAGCGGAGGCCCAGGGAGAAAAGCTCCAACAGAGTTACATTGATAATTAGGTACAGTAAATGAGCTGAAAGAACTTAACAAAAACATAGGCTATTTACATACAAGTACAAGACTGCCATTACTATTTCTGAGATTACTACAAATGTAACATTAATAACATATTAGCAAGGACGGTAGGCAGTATAATGACAGAGTTAGACAGGATACATATTTCTTTATCACAGTATACAAAGTACTTATCATCTTAGCTAGTTGTTTATGTTTTAGTTAATGGCACAGAGCTAGTCTGGGTTTGAGCAAGGACATAGCCAGTGTGACTTGAAGTGGAGTTTTAGACTATTTTTGAATTGACTTAGAGAAGTTGCAAGCGTGATGTTATTTGGGAGAGAGTTCCATATTTTACCAGTGGTGTTGGCAAATCACCACCTAGGTTGAGAGATTTAGTTGTTTGGACAAGGAGTCTGTTTGCTGAAAGGCAGCTTAGATTGGAGTAGGGAGTCATTAAGTTTTTAGTGTTGGGATATTCTCAGGTTGTTTAAGGATTTTGAAGGCCTCTATGAGTTGGGACTGGTGAAGAAGGTGTAATTCTATCCATCCAAGCTTTTTCAGGTTAGTACAGTGGTGTGTTCTGTAGGGTAGGCCTGTAGCGAACCTGGCAATGTGATTATAGCAGGATGAGAGCTTGGCCAGATCAGATTTGTTAAGGTGAGTGAGGACAGGAGAGGCATATAGTAGGGTAGAGAGAAGGTGTGAGCGGGCTGTGGCTGCCCTGGCATTCGGAAGGCTTTAATTCTATATAGGGTCCCAAGTTTCTTGTTGACTGACTTAATGGCTTGGTTGATATGTATATCAAATCTGAGTTTATTGTCAATGTTTACTCCTAATAGCTTTGTATAGGTGTCTGGGGAGATGATGGTCCCATTATTGGATTTTATAGTGAAGTTTTCAGTCGGAGATCTATTGGTTGGGTAGAAGAGAAGTAACTTGGTTTTGTTTGGATTTAAGATCAGGAGATGGTTGGCAAGCCAGTTTTCAACTTTGGTGAAGCTATGTTGGGTGGTAGTTAGTAGATTTCCAAGAGAGGCATTGGAACATATTATAGTCAAGTCATCTGCATATTGAATGCAGGTGGCTTCAGGGATGACTGTTTGGATGTCGTTTATGAAGACTGAAAAGAGGAGAGGTCCTAATATGGAACCTTGAGGAACTCCTATGGTATTTGGTAGTAGGCAGGAGAGCTTGTTTTGCCACATTACTGCTTGTTGTCTCCCAGTGAGGTAAGCTTGAAACCAGTCAAGGGCTGGAGTATCTAGATACAGGGTTTTAAAGTATATAGAAGTAACTGATGGTTTACCATATCGAAGGCTTTCGATAGGTCCAGGAAGAGAGCGGAGGATATTTTTTTATTATTCTGGTTAAGATTAATGTTTTCAGTAAAAGAGAGGAGGGCAGTGGTTGTACTATGATGGGGTCTGAATCCATGTTTAGAGTCTGTGAGTAGTTTATTTTGGGTTAGATAGAGCATTAGTTGGTTGTGCATGCACTTTTCCATAATTTTGGCAAGTGGTGATAGTATGGCTATAGGTCTATAGTTGGATAGTTCTGTGGATGAACCTCCTTTCTGGAGTGGAATAACATAGGATATTTTCCAAATTGAGGGGATTGAGGCCTCGGTTATGGTTCTGTTAATTAGGATTGAGATAGGGTAGGCTACGACATCTGCAGCAATTTGCAGTTATTCAGCTGGCAGAAGATCGGCTGAAAGGGTGGTTGGCTTCAGTTTTTTCAAAAGGGATCTGATAAAGGATGTGGACACTGGCTGGAAGTTAAAAGAGAGTGGTGAGTCGGGTATAGTGTTTCTAGAAGTGTGGGGAGGAGAAAGTTGGTTAGCTAATGACTGGATGGTTTCTGTGAAGAAAGTATTGAATGAATTGGCTATATCTTCTTGGCTCTTGTCAGATAATGTTCCTGGGGTCGGAGTAGTGGATTTGCCTGGTTGGAGAAGTTTATTTATGCCTGCCCAGTACTTTTGAGGGTTATTCTGATGTTTATGTTGCAGATTGTAGAAGTAATTTTTCTTATCTAGTATGATGGCTTTTTAGTCTCATTTCTAAGTTGTTGGAATTTGATACGATCTAGGGGTAGTTTGGTAGTGCGCCATTTATCCCACGCTTTGTCTCTAGTTGTTATTTTGGTTTTGGTGTCTGTTGTTAGCCAGGGTGCTAGTTGAATTTTAATTCTTATTGAGCGTTTAGGGGCATGCGAGTCAATTATAGTAAGGAATGAATTGTTAAATGATGACACTGCCTCATCAAGGGGAAGGAACTTTAGTTTTGTCCAGTTACATGATTTGAGTTCAAGTTGAAATTTAGCTGGGTCAAAGTTTTTCTTGGATCTGATAGACTTATAAATAGGTAAGCTTGTACAATTAATTTTGTCTTTCATGATGTATGTGAGCAGGTGATCACTAAGATCATTAGGGAGAGTTCCAGACATATAGTTCTGGGGATGACTGTTGGTGAGTATCCAGTCTAGTATACTCTCTTTTTGGTTATTGTTACCTGTATGTGTGGTAGATGATATTATCTGAGAGAATCCATGTAGGTTAACAGGGATGGGGTTGGACTGTGCTGTGCATTGGTTCCAGTCAATATTAACATCGCCCAGGACAATGGTATCTTGAGGGTAGTTGTTGGCTATCCAATGTAGAATGACCTCTAGTGTTTCTACATTGTTCCCAGGAATATAGGTGACAATTAGGTTAATGCCCTTATGAATATTTAGTAGAATTTTTAGAGCTAGTATTTCAGCGTTAGAGACCTGGGGTGGTTGTATAGGGTTAGTTATGATGTTAAGTGTGCTATTATATAAGACAGCTATTCCACCTCCTCTTTTCTTTACTCTATCTGCCCTAAGTATATTGTAACCAGGAGGCAGGATCTCATTGTCTTTGGTTGATGGCGGAGCCATGTTTCAGATAGACACATTATGTTGGGGAGGTATGTGGCTAGTACAGCATGCAGGCTATGTATCTTATTGTTTAGGCTTCTAATGTTTAAGTGGCATATTAGGAGGGAGTTGACCAGTCGGTGGGAGAGTGGTGGGCTGGTAGGATTTTGAGTTAAGGTTGGGCCTGGATTAGGATGGATGTCCCCATCTTTGGTTATGTTTTTCTTAGATACGCTAGTAGTCTAATAACTTTGAATAGTAGTTTTAGTTCATATTTTGATTTTGGTGTTGATTGGAGTGGTTTTAGAAGCAAGTGGTTGGAATTTATAATTTTTGGGGTAGTGTAGTAGTGGGCAAGTTCCAGTCAGTGGAGGTAGGGGGTCTTGGTTTGGCATTTTGGATAAGAGAAACCTACAAATGTGAGATTTTCATAGCTAGTAAGAAAGTATGGCAGAATTAAGAGTGGTAAGATAAGAGGAAGGAGTTTATAATTAATTATAGACATGTTATATGTCATCAATGGGTGTCAATGTGCTTCAGAGGAATAGTAGTGGTTAAACAGTAAAGTGGTGGGGGGGGATTGGAGAGGAAGTTGTGTAGGTTGGAGAGGAAGTAGGGGTGTGGCCTAGTGGCTATAAATGTAGACACAGTGTGGGCGGGTGGGATAAGGGGCAGGAGGGCGAGCGAGCCAAGCGTGAGCGAGGCGGGGCTAACCCAGTCCCAGTTTTGGTCCTATGAGTGGGGTAAATAGTCTGATAGTGTAAGTAAGCAGATTGGAGTACAGGCTTGAAATTCAACATAAACATATACAGTTGTAATATGTCTAATACAATTCAACATAAATAGGCATTTACAGTTGTAAAACACTTACTGGAGAGACACTGAGCCTTCATGGGGCCTGTAGCAGAGTGGATTGTAGTTTTACAAATGGTGTCTGCCACAGGTAATATTTATTAACTCTGGGATTGTCTTAAGGTAATAAACAGGGAAGGGGAGGGGTGGGGAGAACAAGGGTGTGAGCAGGCAGTTCTTTGTACTGCTGCTAATGAGCCAAAGCAAGACAAGTATGTGTTAAGAACAATCACAATTGACCAAGGACTGCTCTGAAACTGTAAGTCTTGTCTTAATTTCTCAGGTGGAAAACCAGGATAACCTTGTATCAGTAGGCTACTGTGGTATAGTTTAAATAAACAAACACACAGTATAGATCAGTTATTGATACTATTTACTAACAGAAGGGAATAAGAGAAAGTGGAAGATGCGTGTGTGTGTGGTGGTGGTGGTGGGGGGGGGGGCTGCTTACAGCCAAAGCACAGTGCTCTCCAGGGGAAAATGAAGATTGGCTCAAACAGTTAGACACATACTCAAAGTTAACTGTAGCTGTTTGCAGACAGTTCAGACCCGGACTGCACTTTTCTTATAGGATTGTTAAAGGTGGTACCGGAGTTGAATACTTAAGAGTGGTGTTAGGTTCAAAGTTAACTGTAGCTGTTTGCAGACAGTTCAGACCCGGACTGCACTTTTCTTATAGGATTGTTAAAGGTGGTACCGGAGTTGAATACTTAAGAGTGGTGTTAGGTTGGAGAGACACTGAGCCTTCATGGGGCCTGTAGCAGAGTGGATTGTAGACTACATGAAAAGAGACATGGAAGAGCTCTCCGATCTTGTAGCACAGGCAGGTATGACCCTAGCCCTGAGTAGCATTCTGCCATTGCCCAGAATGATACCGCAGTACAAGGACAAAATGATTTACTTCAATTGTCTAAGCTTCTAGTGTCATTCTAAGGGGATCCAGTATCTGTCTGCTTGGGATGACATGGTCGACAGACCACAATGCTTTGCCACAGATGGCCTGCACCTGTCGCCCCTGGGATTCCGGATACTTGCTAAGGCTCTTGCTGCCCCTACAGTGCCTTTTTAGGCAAGGTTCAAATAACAAATTCACCACCATAACAGGAACAGGCAAACAAAAACTGAGGGTAATGCTACTCAATGCTAGAAGTCTAAATCTCAAAATGCACTCACTCGAGGCACTCCTTAAAATGGAGAACATAGATATCTGTGTAGTGACTGATACCTGGTTCAAGGCTCCAAAGAGCACTCCTGCAGTACCAGGCTATAACACATACCACACTTTTCGGCCAGGTAACCTGGACCGGAACACCAAAGGCGAAGGTGTGTCCATATTCATTAAGGATATCCACACCTCCAGGCTAGTTGCTCAGCACAATGCATCCGAGGTTATCCAAGTGCAACTAACTCTGGGCAAAACTGCAATCCAAATTGTAGCTTGCTACAGATCCCCCACCATGCTCCAGGATTCCCACTCCTCTTTTCTTGATGTAATGGAAAATATTAGGGTTCAACCAAACACCTTAATAATGGGCGACTTCAACTACCCCACCATTAACTGGGAAAACTACTCATGTACCAACTCCTTAGCTCAACGCTTTCTGGAATTCATAAACTCCAATGCCCTGGATCAACTTATCCACACCCCCACCAGGGGCAACAATATCCTGGACCTAGTCATTACCGACATGAGTGACCGGTGTTCCACACCTGAAGTCAACTCCTCGTTGGTCCAATACGACCATGAGCTAATCACCATTGATATCCACATCCCGCACCCACCCCCATTAAGGAAACCACAGTAAAAAATTTCTCCAATGCCAACTTCATGCTTCTTAAGACAGAAGTGGTGAACTTCATGACACCCAAGCAGATGGACAATACAGTTACAACTGCTGAATCCTACACAAATGCACTCTATAAGCACTTACATGAGTGCATGGATCCTGCTATCCCAAACAGAACCAAGATGCTATCCTCCAAAAAAAGGAAGCCAATCTGGTGGTCCCCTGCCATAATCAAACTGTCCAACAGAAGGAAGAAACTGTTGCAAAAGAGAATAGAATCCCATGAGTGGAGGAGCTCCCTGGTCAGCCTCAGTAAGAAGCTGAGATCCCTTATAAGATCCTCCAAAGCTAGCTATGAAAACAAAATCACCACTAATTCCAAGGACAACCACAAAGCATTCTATAGCTATGTCAAGAATCTTGATGGCAACATCCAGATCTGCTCTGAGTTACAGCACAAAGGCACGAATATTACAGAACCAACTGATATTGCCAACATCCTGGCAGATTCTGTGCTAACTTTACCCCCCTCTCACCCCCTAAAGGGCCCATATCTATACAAGAAGAATGCAAAGTCCCTGTAATCACAACTATGCAGGTGAAAGCTGCACTCCCTAAAGCCAAAAACACAACATCCATTGGACTGGACAGCATCCCAGGCTGCATTTTACATGAACTTCAGAACGAACTGGCTCCCCACTTAAGCACCATGTTCAATAATAGCCTCACATCAGGCTTTGTGCTCACTGAATGGTGCACAGCAACAGTTATCCCACTCCACAAAGGGGGAGCCACCACTGATCCTGGGAACTATCGACCTATTAGCCTGACAAGCCTGGTCTGCAAGGCCATGGAACTTATCATCATGGAACTCATAAACAAAGACATTGGTAACCTCCAAACTCTGGATCTCACCCAGTTCAGGTTTGTGAAAGGCAGATCATGCCTCCTGAACCTGATCGACTTCTTTGAGGCAGTCACCAAAGCCGTAGATGAGGGTAAGGTGGTTCACACAGCCTATCTTGACCTCGCCAAGGCTTTCGACACCATCCCCCATTCTGGAATTATAGCTAAACTCACTAAACTAGGTATAAATTCCTACGTCACAAGAGGGGTTGTCAACTATCTCACTGACAGAACCCACATGGTAAACGTTGCAGATTCCAAATCTGACCTCAAAGCAGTGACAAGTGAAGTACCACAGGGTTCTGTCCTGGGACCTCTCCTGTTTGGTATCTACTTCTCTGAAGTACAGGCTAACACAGAAGGCCTCTGGCTAATGAAGTTCGCAGATGACTGAAAACTAGGAGCCATAGTCAAGTCCCCAAATGATGTGGACATCCTACAGAAGGGCCTCGCTGAGATAGATGCCTAGTGTCAGAGCCATGGCCTCAAGCTCAATGCCAAAAAGTGCAGTGTCATCTCCTTTGGTAAAAACTCTGTACCCATGACCTACCACATAGGCAACAATCTACTTAACACCGAATGTGTGATAAGAGACCTTGGGACCCAGGTGGACAGTAGTCTCTCCTTTGATAGTCACATCGCCACAGTATTCAGGAAGTCCTTCTACGTGGCACACCTCATCATAAAAGGGTTCTCATCCAGGAAAAAAGAGGTCATTGTTCCCCTCTACTCGACACTCATTAGACCCATTATAGAGTACAACGCCCCTTTTGGAATGTACCTCACAAGACATCTGCAGCAGCTGGAAAGGCCACAGAAGTACCTCACAAAGAGGATTACTGGCCTCAAACAAATGCCCTACACTAACCACCTCAAAAAACTTCAGCTTTACTCCGTAGCATATTACCTACTCTGAGGTGATCTCTGTCTAACATATAAAGCTATGTCAAACCCAGAGCTGTTGGACATGCTACACCTAAAGAAATCCCAATCCCTCCGAGCTACACACTCTAGGGACCTAAACATTATCAGCACAATAAACAGGACATGCTGGTGGGATAGATTCCTGTCCCAGAGACTTCCCATCCTCTGGAACAGGCTACACATCTATGTCAAGCAAAGTTCTTCATTAGCACTCTTCAAGAAAAATCTTGATGAGTGGATGGGAAATAGGAAATACACCCCGGGGATCACTTCTGTGTCTCAGCTCGACAGTGGCACAGGAAAATAACTTTCTTGGGTGGCGTAAGCCAGGAAAGAGAGAAAAAAAGCGAACCAAGCAGATAAACACTCCCAGGATCAGTTTAATCTTTACAATTACGTGAGCAAAGTACAAAACCAAGCTTTCGGTGAGCACAGTGTCCCACCTTCATCAGACAAATAAACAAGCCAACAGACCTAGTTTATATACACACAGTTAATTAGTTAATTGCATACAATTCTAAAAACTGTTTGTTAAATTAAAGAAAAATCACTTTTACATATTATTAAAAACCTAAAATAGCAACACAATTACAACTTTAAACCATAGCACACATACTCGCTCTTACAACCACATATACTATCACAAAAAGATACAAAATCAATTATGTGTGGCTGCAATATAATTCTATTTCAAGTGCTAGAATATATAATATATTATATATAATATGTATAATATATCATGTACCTGTTAAATTAGATACTTTTGTACTTTGCTCACGTAATTGTAAAGATTAAACTGATCCTGGGAGTGTTTATCTGCTTGGTTCGCTTTTTTTCTCTAGTTTGTGATTTTTGGCACGTTGGTAACAGTGGCGTAAGCCAGGAAACCTTGTTAGCTAGGCATACATAGGCCCTTGGGCTGATAGCCTAGTACCTACCTATGAACCTATGAACCTATGAGGACAATGTGACAGTGATGAGGTCTGCAGTAGGACTGATGGATGCATTCAAGATGGAGGAAGGATTACATTAAGGATCAGCTCTGAGCCCTTTTATATTTGCAATGGTGATGGACAGGTTAACAGATGAGATCAGTCAGGAGCCCCTGTGGACTATGATGTTTGTGGATGACATTGTGATCTGTAGTGAGAGTAGGGATCAGGTTGAGGATACCATAGAGAGGTGAAGATATGCTCTAGAGACTGGATTTCAATGTAAATAAATCACTCCTTCCATACCTGTTTTTTAGGCATAAGATGCATTCTGGCTTGATGGAAACTGCACTGGAGTTTCCATATTTGTCAAGGACCATATGGCCGCTAGACAGTTTGTAGAGATCCACACAGTTAGCTGACTGAGCTCCAATGCAGCTTGAACAAGACAAGCTGTCAAGTTAGAGCCTGCTACAGGTCACATTTCATGTCCCCTGGTAGTCATTTTAAGATTCCAGAATGTACTTGAAGAACTACTTCATACCAGAAATGTCTCCAATTACTCCTCTAAAGCCCTACAACCTCCAGTAAACTTCATTATAACTTAAGCATGTTTACATGGATTCATGCATTTGTCAGCTGCTTAGAATAGGCCTCTGAGCTAGAAGTTCATTAAAAAGGTTTTGTGCAAAACAAAAAGAAAGATGGAGAATTTAAATGATATAAGTTGTCGTCATCATCGTTATTGACCCCCAGTTCACATTTTTATATTAGGTTGGTGTGTCACATGGACATTAGTCAATGTGACCAAAACATCTAGAGCCAATGTTTACACCACGCTGCAGAAACAGAACAGCTGAAATTCAGAGGACACATGGAAGTATGTGAAATGGGACAATACATAATTCAAAAGTATGTATCTAATCTTTTCAGACAAGACAGTAAAGAGCAGGCAAAGCAGGGTATATAGCAAGTGACGGGTATAAGGGGTCTAGTCAGGCTGAATACAGCAGCAGCAGAACCTGTAATGGTGCTTATTAAGTGAACACTACAGCTAAATAACAGAACAGAAGATGGAACTAAGCATTTTTAACAAATATCTGTGCTGCTTTTCTTTGGAATATATAAAACAGGAGGGAATATGCTGCAGAATATTATTTTTACAGATTAAAGACATCAGCAAGATTCTTGCATTTTTTTTAATTAACCATTGTGAAGCAATATATGGTCAATGAGTTTTTAAACAACTTTAGTATCATAGTATGAAAATTGTTAATACCCTAGGATGGATGCCTTATAGATGATGCCTGAGCCCCTTTAAAGAATGAATGTTGTAAACACCAACTTATCTGCCAGATGTTGAAGTCCATTAGCCAGAATGGCCGCTCATTTACAGACTGGGTTATCATAGCCTGGAGCCAGTTTGAGAATGGCACTTTCTCTGACATACATAGCGGGTGGTATACATTCCTGTTTGATGCAATCAGAATACTCATCCTCTGAGAAGTCCAACATTATACAGTCAGTGGTGGTCTGTGTTTAACCCTTGATAAGTTCATTAATGTATAGATTGCAATCAGGTTTTGTTCTACACTAAAAGATGAACCAGGAAAGATTTTATTTCTTCTCTTGTTAAACTCTTCCATCAGTTGGGAAAGTGTGGGGCTGTAAAAGTAGTTATTTCAGCTAATGAGTGCAAGTTATTGCTATCCAGGGACCAAGTCATTACATTATCAATGCGCATGAGTCATGTTTTAAAGAAGCTGAAAAAACATTGCCCTCATATTTCCTCATAAAATCACTAATCGCCATGGGGTCTGCGGTAAAACCATAATAGACCTCACCACCTGGTTGTAAAATTAAATTCTGAATATGAAATAATTGCTAAAAACAGACAGTTCAGTTAGGCTTGCAACAACATCTGGAAATAATTAATCTATTGCATAGCTTTTTGTACATTGCAAGTTGCTTCAATGGGAATAAGGTATGTGCACTATTGAATAATGCAGAGGTAACCATGAACAGCTAGTGTGGATTTCCATAAAAACTTTGAAACAAAGCACAAAGTTATCAAGGGAATCTTCAGAAAAAGATTCCTTGTAGTTTTATTCCTTGTACTGTGAGATTTCATATTCTGTGTAATGGGTGCTAGAATATTTACTTGCTTTGCATGGAACTAAGCTGTAATAAAAAAAAAAAAAAATATATATATATATATATATATATATATATAAATATATATATATATATATACGGTTCTACCTGACTTCACGAAACACCAAAACACCGACAATAATCACGAAACCACATAACCGACAGTACCAAAACACGAAAATTCACATACCCGACATAACCGACGGTACACAAACACCAAACCTTATACACTTCACACACCACAATCAACAAACAAAACACATTCCCATCCAAAACCACATACACAACACAAGCACACCAAAATCCTGCAAACCCACACTAAACCTCACATACACAACTACCTACAACCCTGACCCAAACCCTAACCCTAAGGTCCGTCACTACCAACACTTACCTGACCTAACCCTAACTCACTTATAAACACAATCACTACCACTTACCTGACCGGCTCCTAACCCTAACTCACTTATAACCCACACATTCACTACCTAACCCTAACTCACTTAACCCACCTATCCACACTTACCTTACACAGCCTTTTCCCATTTCGGCATCCTCAGCGTCGGTGCTTTCATCCGTCGGGTCGGTCTTCTGCACTGTCGATCTTCTGGGTCCCGTCGCGTCGGTCTTCGCTGTCGATGTTCCGGCGTGTCGATGAAGTCAGGTAGAACCATATATACACATACACAAAGAATTTAGCAATTGAACTATCAAAACTTCTGGCAACCTTAATAGCTTTGGTTAGAGACCTCAACAGGCAGCTATTAATGCATGCTGCATGAGTTTTATTTATTTACTTTACTATCTTAAAACCACACAAAAGTGTAGTATATAATACACTTCTCTAGACAGTTGACTTTTTCTTTTCTTTAGGATGGTAAATGTGGTAGGTACTCCAAGTCATGATAAAGGAAAGGAGCATCTGAGGTTATGATTCTACTTTAATTTCTAGAGTCTAACAATGAAAATAAAAGCAGACTTTATAGCTTTGTAAAATCCTTGGCCAGAAAATTTTAACTTAAGCCACAGACAGTGTTAAAAGATTAGAAAACTATAATTTTTACAGCATTAATTTGCAAGTGGAGAATGTTGATGGCCTATGTTTTACTGAATGTAAATATGTTTATTTATCCTTTATTGACCCTTTGTTTAAACTACAGGAGAAGATCAAATATCGAGCATTAATTTTCTCCTTTAAACTTCTTTTTTTTTGCAGGGGAGAAAACCCCCCTCAAACCTATATGTACCAAATCCAAGATTACCAGACCTTGGGCAAAAGTGAATATTCTGAGAAATGGCCATTTTGTACTTAATATATGTAAGTCTTCTTTTTCGGCCATTCAGTCTCCGTTTCGGGACTCAATCCAACATTTAAAATGGTTACCATTGATCCCACTAGACTAGTAGCTTCTTTGCAGAGTAAACCTAAGTTGGTATTTGTATTACTAAGGGAAATTCGGCCAGAGCATTGAGGAACTTCCTCTACTCTTTTCAATAGGTACCATGGGATCTTTTACATCCACCTGAGCTTCCAACGCCTCAGACAGGTGGAGCCTCAGTTTAACATCTCATTCAAAGAATGACACACTCAGGAGTGAATCACCCCCTTATGTTGCACTGTAGTGTCAGCAATCCATCTGCCTAGTGTGGAAATAGAACCAACAACCTTCTGTGCCACAGGCAAGTGTACTACCTGTTGCACCATTGACACTGCAAAAGACTAACCAATCAAATTTCATTAGAGAAAAGTGCTGTTACGTACTTCTGGAAGGCTGTTTTGAGGCAATCATTATCTATAAAACTGAAGAAATAATCTACATTCAGCTTTATTACAAGACAACCTGCAAGCTCTGGAAAGGAGCAGATGTCACTGTGGTGACCAGCTCTGAATACGTGTACACTTGGTCAAAACACATTTGGCCAAAGCATATTGTTTGTAGCAAAAGAAATTCCCTACTAAGTGCCATGTTTCCAGAGTGTATTATATAAGAAACGTATATGGGTGTTCAGATTCCTCAAAGGGGGTACACAGAGTTTCCCCTTCAGGAAAATACTCTTAAAGTCTGCTTCATTTTTACAGAAGTGAAACTCTACCAAAAGGTCACTGCACAGATGTCTTAAACTCACTATGCAGATTTCGATTCTCATTAGCTAAGACAATATAAAATTCAACAAAGCTTTTCAGGAAGACTCAGTCAAATCAGAAATAATGGCTGAAACAAGTCAATGTCTATCAAACTGAAGACAAATACTAGTTTTAAGCATAGTAATTGAGCACTAGTGACTATGAGGCAAGTCCTTTTTATGCATTTCTTTTTCTTATGCACTCCTGCACAACTCCAGACTGTACTTGTCTCCATAGTCCGTCATCTGTACTATCCCAAACAGTACTTTCCCCCCATAGTTAGTCATCTGTATCATCCTAAACTGTATTTTTCCCCATAGTTAGTCATCTGTACTACCCCAAACTGTACTTGTTCCCATAGTAAGTCATTTATACCACTACAGACTGTATTTGTCCACATAGCCAGTTTTCTGTACCACCCAGACTGTACTGGTCCCTGCTGTCCCTTATCACCTCAGGTACCCATTAGTATCAGTGTAATTGATTTATGGGTCATTATCTGTGTTTGGAGAATGTTTTGGGGCACTATTCCTTTATATTTGTGGTGGGAGAATGTTTTGGGGCACTGTTTATTTATATCGGTGCTAGGAAAAGGTTTAGGGACACTATTCCTTTATATTTGTGGTGGGAGAATGTTTTGGGGCACTATTTATGTTTGTGCTGGCAGAAGGTTTAGGGGCACTATGTCTTTATATATGTGCTTGGAGAATATTTTGGGGAAGTCTTTCTTTATATCTGAGTTTGGAGAATGTTTTGGAGCACTATTTTTAAAATCTGTTGGCTTCTGTGATTCCTATTAGTCAGATGGCAATGCATTGTCACCTGCTGGCATGATGTATATTCACTGCTGAGCATATTCATTTTATGGTTTGGAGCAGTATGGGTCTTTGAATTTTACCAGGTTTGTTTATAACCAGAACAGAAGATATCAGAAAGCCATTACCTTATCTTGTTTCATTTCACAGTCTTGCATCTTTCTGTCTGTGGTCAAAGTGTCCAATTTCTAAACCTTAATATACATGTGTATCTAACCATCCATTGCTGCTCAGCAGACCTGTGCTATACAGCAAATATCATCCCAGTGTATGGCAACTCACATTAATTGCATTGCCTCCCAGTGAATGAATAAACTTTCACTGAGAGTGCACTTTAGAAATGGTTGCTATAAAATATGCCTAAAGCAGTTTTAGGTGTTGTTGAGTACTGTGGTTAGAGCACAGATGCACAATTTACTGGCTTGGAATTTGAATCTCTGTTGGGCCAAAATGTGGCCAACAAATGCAGCATTTATTGAAAGCAGCATCTTTATTAATCATGGACTGCTACAATGCCCTTTTGTTCTGCACATGTTTGGCAGGGATAGGATAGCAGTAAAAATGTGATGCTTCTCCTGCTTTCTCTGTGTTTGAAGGTGGTTGTTACTGAATATATCGCACTTCTTTGTACCAAAACATCTGTATTCCTGCTATCATTTCTCCAAATCTTTTGGGTTTCTAATACCATGATGGGAATGGGCCCCATTCCTAAGTCGAGGTACAATTAAAGTTCATGGAATCAGTATTGTTTCCATCTTTGATGTCAGCCAGTAGTGCTCTTTGCAGCACTCGCAATGTCCCAGTAATGACTCCTTCTGCAATTCATATGGGGTTATGTGTGTTGGTAGCATATCTAACTATTAATGTATATTATTTTTTATAAGCCCATTGCCCCTACTACTATTGGAACTGTCTGGGTATCTTTCATAGGTTCATAGGTTCATAGGTTGGTACTAGGCTATCAGCCCTAGGGCCTATACAAGCCTAGCCATAACAATTCCCTGGCTATTTCTTCCCACATTATTTACTTTCCTGGACCCCTTCTTCCACATTTTTTTCATTTCTGTCTGTAAATCCTGGTATTTTATGACTTTGTATCCATCTGTACTTAAGACACTGCAATCACTGTGTGTAGCAATTTCAATGATCAATGTTACTTTTGTTTTCTTTTCAAGGACTACTATATCTGTTTTTTTTCACATCTATTTTCTGAGCTGTTGGTAATGAGTGATCCCATGTGATATAAACTTCATTATTCTCTATAGTGCTTTGTGGTTCACATTTCCAATGCTTCTTAGCTACTTCGATATTGTAATGTTTACATAATCCAGTGCAACAGTATTGCCACATGATTATGCTTTTCAGTGTACACGACCTCCGCCATGAGTGTGTCACACCCAGCAACAAGATGTGCTACTGCTTCCAGTTCTGTTTTACAGAAGCTGTATTTGTTTGTTTCTCCCACATGTTCAATGGGCTTGTAAACCAACATGTTTATAGTCCACTATCCTGGGCTGCCAATATTAACTTTTCATCTTTTGGTTTAAATTCACCTCTGCTTAACTATTCCTGCATCAAATCCTGATCGACATGAGGTTGTTCCAGGAGTTTTCTGTACTTGCTCCAACATTTCTTGCCTTCCCATCTGATCCTTCTCCTTAAATTATTTATTTTGTTTTTTGGCACATTGAGTTGCTGCCTGATTTTATCTGCTTCTGGTTTGTGTCCCATCCCCTCTTGACACAAGTATGCTTCTGCTAAACTAAACAGGCATGTCATCTTACACTCCTGCTCCTCATGTTTTAAAACTTTCACTATGATTGGATCTGGTGAGGTCAAGAGATATGCATGCAGTCACACAATTGCAGTTCTATACATGTAATCAATTTCAAGTAGACCCATACCTCCTTCAGAACTAGGAATATATAATATTGGTATACACTGATTTTTATATATCATTGGATAAACATGAAGCATTTTTCTTCTTTTCCTGTCTAACTGGTCCAATACCTTTTGGAGCCAATTAATCCCTTCAGAGCTTGGACTTTGTTCCTTGATGTCAGGGCTGTTTTCAATATTACTTTTAGTTTTCTAAAATATTCCTTACTGAGTTTTGTTTACATTTGTTCATGTTTTAGTATTGATCTTTCATTAATTTCCAAATATGTATACACTCCCTCCTGCTCATATTCCTTTGTATCACATTCCTGTCCCAGGTTGATATTTTCTTGGTGCTGCAGCTTGCCTGATTTAAATGTTGCCTTTACACATTTATCAAGACTAAATTACATTCTTATATTATCTGAGAAACTTTTGACCACTTGCAGTTGTGCTATCAGCTCTTATACAGTTTTAAGTCATCCACAAAAAGAAGATGAGAAATCTTTGCACTTGACTGCTTTCTGAGAGCTGTACTCCTCCCTCATGAGGGCTATAGTACAGCATAATGCCTCATTTGGTATGTACCTCTCCAAACACCTGTACCAACTGGAAAGGCCACAGAAATACCTCACAAGGAAAATCCACAGCCTCCAACACCCGTCCTGTGCTGATAGGCTCAAATCACTATCACTCTACTCGGTATTGAACAGATTGTTCAGAGGTGATCTGTCTCTCACCTACAAAGCAATATCAGACCCTGCCCTTCTAGAGATGCTCCATATCCATAAGTCTAACTCCTTGTGCATTACCTACACAAAAGGCCTAAATCTAATATGCAACATCAGCAAAACCTGTTGGAGAGACAGGTTTGTCTCTCAGAGGCTACCCCATCTCTGGAATAGACTTCCCATGCATGTCAAACAGAGAGCCATGCTGACCCTCTTCAAGCACAACCTTGATGAGTGGATGGGAAACCTCAAAAATTTGTCCCAAGGGGTTCCATCTTTGTCCCTTATTGACAGGGGAGACAGGTGCTGTTTGAGGTTCCTTTTTGGGGATAAACTCTTGACTAGGCTTGTAAGGGCTCCAGGGACATTAGCCTAAGAACCTCCTATGATCCTATGATCCAAATTGTAGCCATTGTCTAATCTGTTAATTAGATAGCTTAATGGGTTAAGGGGAAGACAAAAGAGTAGAGGTGACAAAGAGTCACCCCGGAGTATTGTCCTTTGAATTTTTGTCTGTGGTATAATAGCTTGTCCTTTATCATGGAAAGTGGTTTGTCACTGTTTCATGGTCACTAGAATGTAATTGATCAATATAGGATGTATCTTGTACATCTGTTAGCACTCCTTTATCCATGAATGTGGGATGCTGTCAAATGCTTTTTGTTATCTATCCATGCCATACTTATATTATTCCCCTTTTTATAATTCTCTGTTTTGGCTTTATTTAGCAACAAATGATCCTTTGTTCCATATGACTTCCTTTTGTTACCCTTTTGTTCCATTGCCATAACTGTGTTTTTAAATGAATATAAATTCTGTCTGCATCATTTCCAGTATATAGCTTGCACATTGTTGGAAGGCAAGTTATTGGTCTATAGTTTTTCTCTTTTTTGGTTTGTAAGTTCACTTTTAAGGAGGAGTTTTGTTTTTCCTGTTGTTAAGCAGAGTGGTGTCTCTTCAGGATGTGTATATAAGTAGTTTTTACTCAGGGCTAAATCTTCATGTAAAAATGTCAGTACTTTTGGCCTGGAGTTTTACATTTAGGAGCTTTTCTTAGTTTTGTTTCAGTTTCTTTGTTCGTTACTTCATCCCACTTCATATCCTCTGCATTTGAACTCCTTACTGTTTCTTTTAATTTTTCTGTCCATTCAGCATCTTTGTTATGTTCCACATGGTCTTCATAAATATTTCTTCAAAATGTGTCCATTTCTTCTTTTTCTATTCCTTTTGCTTTATTTCCCAGTTCTTTATAAAAGATTTTGGATAATCAATGAATTGCTTATTTTGTACTTTTCCTTTATATTTATTTGCATATCTTCTAGTTTTTCTCCCTGTGTTGATATCTTTAGTTTACTATTTAGAATAGTGTATGCTGGATCCTGGTCTGTTCAGATGCCGTGCATTGCTTTTATAATGTCCATCTTTATAAGTATTTTTGTTCCCTCTTCTATGGACTTCTAGCAGTGACACTTCTTGTCTTACTTCCTTTGTATGTTTCTCTATTCAATGTTTCCATGGTAGCATTTTACTCCTTCCCTTCCCTTCCTTTCACTTATTGATCTGCATTTTTTCTGGTATGAATTTATCTGTTATTGGTTTAGGTGCACAGTAATATAGCCTTTACGTCTGTTATATCACACAAATTTCTATTAACAGTCTTGATTACTATGTTTATCTGTTTAATCGGACTTCTAACATTTTGGGTCTTGTTTACTTTCTGTAATCTATTTCTTTTATTGATCTTAGTATGTTTATCCATCTCTATTCAATCTATTAAATCAAGCAACTTTTTCCTTGCATCATTTTCTTCTAAAATGAGGACACGTTATTTGCTATATGTTTCTTGATGGAATTCTACAGAAAGTTCCAGAACATCTTTTTGTGACATATCTTTTTCAGCTGCATCCTGCATCATCCGTTGCTCCTTCATATGGAAACTCATTAGCCCATCACCCCACAGCATTCCCTGCATCACAGTAACCACTGTTTCCTCCCTTTCTCTGCATCTCCTGAACTTTTTTACTGGTTTCCTACTGAAGAATCCAGAACATCTTCATGTGCAAGTGATCAGATGCTTCACATTTCACTTTCTTGTCCCTAATTTGGGAACTCACTTTTCCATCATCTGTGAAATTATCTGAATTGGATTTTCTACACTAAATTCTTCACCTCACAGGTAATCCATAATTTCAGTTTATATTTCATTAACATCTCCATTATAAATCCTCTTTTCTATTTTCCCTCTTTGTGAAATTTTCCACCTCTGGATGCCTTTATCTGCATTTCTCTTTAAATATCTTTTGGTGCTGCTTGTTTGTATTGATTAGTTTTGCTTTTTCCTTTGCATGGACATTGCACCATATCAAATCCCTTTTTCTTTCCAATGCCCGTATTTCTTCTTCTCCTGCTCCACCTGTTTCTCCTTAATTTGGGAACTTATTGTTCCACCAGGCTGTGAAATAATATAGCAATAACCCACGCCTGGGTGTGGGTAATGTGGGATTTACCCACGGTTGGCATGGTTTGGTCCCAAGGGACCAAACAAAGACAACCGTGGGTAAATCCCGCATTACCCACACCCAGGCATGGGTTATTGCTATTATACTATGACATTATTTAAGAAAAGAAATAATTACTTTTCTTAAATAATGGCATTGTATAATGCCTCTTTGCTGCCCTTCCGCAGCTGTCTGGTATCCGCGGCAGTTCTGATGTACTGTGCATGCCTATGCAGTACATCAGAGCTGTGGCCAAAAGCAACGGAGAAAGCAAGATCTCCATTGCTTTTTACTGTTTCACTATGTTAAATGGGTTTAACATAGTGAGACAGCTTTAAAATAAGCAACAGAGATCTCCGTTGCTTATTTTAAAGCTGTCTCGCTATGTTAAACCCATTTAACATAGCGAGACAGGTTTAAAAAAAAGCAACGGAGAAAGCAAGATCTCCGTTGCTTTTTACACACTGTGTCGCTATGTTAAAGGAGTTTAACATAGCGAAACAGCTTTAAAAAATGCAACGGAGATCTCCGTTGCTTTTTTTAAACCTGTCTTGCTGTGTTAAACTCTTTTAACATAGCGAGACAGTGTTTTAAAAGAGACTTATACTAATGGAAAAAGTCCGGGCGACCGGACCTTTTTCCATTAGTATAAGTCGATTTACAATGTGCACGCTGGCCAATCAGCATGCACGGTTTGGAATATTAATGGGGGGTCATGGTATAATGTGTGTTAGACTTTCTACACTAATCCTTCACTTTGCAGGTATTTCATAACTTCAGTTTCTATTTGTTTAATTTCTGGCTTACTAATCTTTTGTTCTGTAGTATTCCTTTGTGTTCTTATTTTTGTATTGTAAAATGTTTTGTATCTGGGTGCCTTTGCCTGCATTTCTCTTAAAATATCTTTGGAGCTGCTTTTTTATATTGATTAGTTTGGCTTTCTCCTTTGCATAAATATTGCACCACACCAGATCTCTTTTTCTTTCCCTAGTCCATGTTTTTTTATATCTTTCAAAACTCTCTGGATCTTGGCCCTTATATTTTTGCACCACTTCTGTCTGTTGTATTAATGCATGCAAAGTTGCATTTGAAGCTTTTGACAGTTTTTCTTGTGTAAGTAATATTCTTTCATCTAATATCTCTCTTAACCTTTCTGAATATGTTCTATCTATCTGGAAATTCTGGGCTTCTTATATAATAGTAACAATACATAATTTCTTATTTTTTCTCACAAGTTCACACTGTCATCTTTATGGCTCTTTTTTGGCATATCAGTTTTTGTATTTTTTGTGGACTACTGTTTCCTTTTACAGAAGAGGGTCATCTTTCCTCTTTGATATATTTTACATGGTTTGGCATATTAGTGACATGTACAGAGAGTTGACTTGCCTGTAATCAGTTTCTAGAGTGCAGATGCTATTGAGATCAAAGGATTCAACTTATACCTAGCTGGCACATGCCTTAGCAAAAAGTTGGGGAAATCTGTGAAACTTCCACACAAAAGCTGTCTTATACAGGGTCGCATACACATTCAAAACAAAGTGCTTTTTTTAATGAATGACATACTTTTCGGTACTGAAGAAATAATATGCAGTGTATACAGGGTCTTCATAGTTTAGGAATATAACTGCCACAGAAAGAATACTAACAGTAATAAGAAACACCGGTCAAGAGCTTTAGTCACTCAGAGGGTAGGAAAGAATAGTTAATGTTCCCAACCAATATACAGTTTAAGTAAACACATACTGGTGAATTTGCAGCTCGAGATGTTAATGTGTTTTGTCTTCTACACAATGAATGTATTATACTATACAGAGTCAATAACTATTAGGCTTCAATTTAAACCCTTATAAAGCCACACAGATCTCAAAGCTTAAGCTGGGAAGCTACAAAACTGAACGGGAAATTGACAAATGCATTGTTCAAGCATATAAGTATAATTCGCATGATTTTAGATTTTTTGTTT